>NC_032012.1:7003662-7004796 GCF_001865875.1 Lupinus angustifolius
ATATATATATATATATATATATATATGCATGTCTGAATGTACGTATAAGTCAATCAATAAAAGATTTCTTTTTTAATGCATAAATCAATCAATGAAGATTTTTATTTTTGAATGCATAAAATAATGGATAATTGAGTGAATGTTTGAGTATGTATTTTTTTATGAATTCCCCTCACTGGTGCGATATTTTACATGATTTTTATTTTATACAACAAAATTCCAAACAATGTGTTATAATACAAACATTACACATATCAAAAAATTCACAACAAGTATAACATCCTAGGACAAGGTTCTAACATACAATAGACGCCCTTGGCAAGTTCTAGACTCCCTATAAAGGTTCTCATATTGCATATCTCTCGAATAGAGAAACCCAAATATTATGATGTTAGAAACAGGAGACTAGCTCGAGCGGCTAACTCATAATAAGAGGTAACAATATGAGTGGCACATCACCAACACTTAGAAGCGGCAAAGACCGCGACCAGTGAGGCTAGTGTCCCTTCTAACTAAAAGGTATCACTAATACCCGGGTGTAGGGCATATATGTGTGTCTAAAATGTGTACATTATATATCACATAATAATAAAAACAATACAAAAGTGCACATATAATTCATATATACACAACATATAATTACTAATTAAGCATGCAATTCATGCAATTAATAATTAAGCATGCAATTATTGGAAATTAACTAATCAACAAAATAGATAATAATAATAATAATAATAATGGTAAATAAACAGTCACATATTTTATTGATTATGGGCTGGACTCTCTCAAAAAAGTCCCCAGCAGAGTCGCCAGTTCTCGCGCCCCGATTTTCGGCTGCACGACTTTGTTTAGAGTCGCCACTACATTTTATAGTTAAAAATGTAGAAAAATCTTTTAAGCCCAATTACCTTAGGCTTTTGGATTTTTGATATCCAGGTTCGGGAGTCGGTTACAAGGTAGGGAAGGTATTAGCACCCTACCCGTCCGCCTTAAGCGGTACCCTTCATTAAAATATATGACCTTATTATTATTATCATTATTATTAAATTTTATGATTAATTAATCAATTATTAAGAAGAAAAAATAGTTTTTTATTATTATGCCTGACAAGATTGACCCTGGTCCTACGTATCC
>NC_032012.1:7004896-7011885 GCF_001865875.1 Lupinus angustifolius
TTTAAAAAATGGAATAAGTTGATTTTGAGATTTAATCGATTGAAAAGAAGCGGCGTAGCGCGACCTTTCGAAGATGATCTGAGAAGAAAGAGACCTCCAGGGCGACCTTCTCTCCATCTTTGATTAAATCTCAAAACTAATTTATTTTTTTGAAAAGCTTATTTGTCATGTTTTTTATTTATAAAAAAAAAGGTCAAAAACAATTTATGAGTCTATCCAAGTTATTTCTAGAAAATGATTTTTATTAGAAAGGTGTGATTAATAAATAGATATATAAAAATTATTTTTTGTTTATTCCAAAAAATTATTTAAATATATGCTATTGTTTTTTTATTATTTTATTTTATGTCAAATAAAATTATTATATGGTTAAAAATAATATATTGGATGATGTTGTTATAATATGAAAGTAGTGAAGAATAGAATAAATTGTATAACAAATGCCTACCTTTTTGTGGGAATTTGCCATGTGAGGATGAGACTAGTGTGTGGCACTTGGGTAACTCTTGGACACTTGGCAGTAGGTGAGTGGATGAGGAGATGATGGTGTGAAGAGTCTGGACACGTGGCGTGTCCGTGTTGGATGGCTGAGGAGGGTGCATAGAAGGTTCTGTGCACACGGCTGCACTGGAACCCGTGTTCCAGTGGGTGTAGTGATCCCGTATGGCACAGTGTACTGTAACTGTGACACTTTTCTTGGTCTGATTGGCTGGATTTCTGGTCAACGTGAAGGAGTGGAAAGTAAGCAGATTTGACTGCTGTGATTCAATGTCTACGCAAGTGCATGGGAATGGCATGAACCTGTCTGCACTGGATCGCTCTGAAAGTAAAAGATAATCTTTTCTCTCTTAGTGTAGGTGACTTTTTTTGGCAGAGCTTTTTAGTGTTTCCAGTGTCCAACTTTTTATGTTCACCGCAGACTCTATTTATAGTGAACTTTCAACCACTCAATCCCTAAATTTCGGTTAAGAAAATTTCAAACCCGGATAAATTTTATCTCTTAAATTTAGGGATCTTAATAGACTAGTTTGACTCTACTTTCTCCTATTATTTTAATAATTTTTCATTATTCCTTTTTTTGAAATTTAAATTAGGTTGTTTAGATTTGATTATTTAACTTATTTAAATTATTTCGAAAATTTTATAAAACATGGACAAAAATAAATTTAATTATTTCCTATACATTAAAAATTTCGAAAAATTAAAATAAATAAAAAAAACGTTTTTTTAAATTTAAATTAGTTTTGAAAATTTTGGTCAACCTAACCACTTGAAATCAATATTAATTTATCATTATTTTGAATTTTCAGTTAACCTAATCACTTGGATTTAGGAACTTCATTTGTTTATTATTTTTCGAATTTATAGTTAACCTAATCATTAGATTTAGGAACTTGATTTTGTTTTGTTTTCTTATATTTAGAAAATTTCGAAAATAATTATAAAAAATTCATAAAAATATTTTAATTATTTTTATTAATCAAATATTAAAATTTTAGAATATATCAAAATACATAAAATGAATTTAATTTATTCTTTTTTATTTAAAAAGTTTTTTTGGGCCGGACAAAATTGGGTGTTCACACACCACAATTGCAATGTGATACAGTTATTACAATCACCACAACCACAATATTATAATCACATTATATGATACAGTCCATAATTTGAAATGCTGATGCTAAATACATATTAACATTTCTCATTCCCAGTAATAATCATTAATATTGTCCGGTTTCTTCCTATCCTGATTATACAATTCTAAAAAAGTGACTTTCACACAATATTTTGCATTCCTGGCTTCTGGCTCCAACGAGTACAAATAATCAATGATATTTACCATTCTATCATGGATGACAATAATAATTGAACATGTAGGTATCTGTTCGAACTGAACCTAAATTTAATGGGGAAAACTCGATGTGATTGAGTTCGAATTCGGGTTTTACCCGGATTTAAATTTCAGGTTCGGGTTTGGTATAGCAAAGGCCCTAACCCGAACCCGCCCCGAAGTAAGGTAATTCAATTTAAAATTGAAATTTCTATCATTTGCCAATTGTTTTTAATTTCTAATTTTACTTTACATACTATTGGATCTTCAAACATAAGAGAAATGAAATAATACAAGAGAAAATAGAAATGGTAGAGAAAAATTACACGAAAATAATTTTTTGGGTTCGGGTTACCCGAAACCCGACGGGTTGAGGTATGATATTTTTATTTTCAAACCCGTTGAGTTTGGGTTCGGGTTTTGAATTTCAGGTTCGGGTTTGGGTATGTGCAAACCCGACCCCGATCCGCCCCGTTGCCATTCCTACATTCTATTGAATTGAACGAATAGGATTCCTCTCCAATACTGAGAAGGTAATAATTTTTTTATATTATTTAGTTTAAAATACATTAAAATCTAAACTATTAAAAAGTTATTTTTGCCACATGTTATAATTTGAAGTATGTATTGGTCTCTCCTATAATGGAGAGGAGCCCGACTAGAATTGAACATGTTCGAAGTGTCATACCAATTTTGATTATTTTGAGTAAGACAATGACCGAAGATACTATTGCAACACGTACCCAACAGTTTGCTTCTCTTAACTAAACATGATGGTGGATATTGCTATGCAGGAAATGTGTATGTCATATCATATTAAAAGTATATGCCAATTCAAGTATATATCAATTCAAAATGTTATAGATTTGTTCCATATCATATCATATTAAAGTATATGTCAATTCAATTTGCTGGATTTTCAATTTATACAAAGATACATATAACAAACATGATGGTGAATGTTACTATATAATAGACTAAAATGTTGTTTCAGTCCTTGAAATATTCAGTCAAGTAACTTAGTCTCTAAAATATGTCTACTAGCTTTTTTAGTCTCTAAACAATATGTCTACCAAGTTTGTCTCTTAAAAATTATGTAGACCAAAAAGAGTTGATGTGCTCCATGTTAGTCCCCATTCTACCATATTAGTTAACATACTAACAACTATTGATGTAACACGTTAGGTGTTATGTAGGAATTAACTACCCAGCAATCTCAAGTCAACATATGAACATGTATAAGAGAGAAAATTTTGCATGGAGATGTAATTAACACTCTATATTTGAAAACATCTATATTTATGTTTTTTATGCTATCATTAATGACTAAATTTTAATTAGAATCAAAATTTTAATATGTTGTCAAAAATTTATTTATTGTCTCTACATACATACATCTTCACATAAGTCTTTCTTTATATATATATAATATATAACCTTATTTTTCTCTATACAATTCTAGTGTGGGAAGCAATTCATCACTGTGAAACATATAGAATCATAAGTCCCAACTTCTACAACCTTAGTTTCAATCCCTAAAATGTTAAAACATTTAATTTTAGTCTATCATTTTATTTCATAACGATTTGGGTGTAAAAACACAGTAACTTTCACTGATTAAATGGGAGAAACAAAAGAACAAAACAAAATGAAAATACATTTTTTTACTTCTTACTGAATCGCTAAACAAGATTCATGGATCCTAAGCGAAAAAAGTTGTTTCTGTCTCGCTGAATGAGAGATAGTGTCGCTGAGCGAGATAAACTCTAATTGAGTGATAACATATCCACACCATAATTAAATTTAAAGTCAATCGTCCTAAATCCAGCTACAACCTTGTGTTAATGAAGAAAAAAAAAAAAACTTAAAGCATGTTGTATTAGAAATTTATAATTTATAATTAAGGTGAACTGTGAAGAAGATTTTGCTCCTGACCTTAGTACGGTTTTGATGAAGACACCAACATCACCAAAAAGAAGAAAAGGAAGATGACTTATGAAGACAAATGAAGATAAAGCTTCAAGACATTAGATTAAGTCTTTGTAAGTACTTCTATCCTAAACTCTTAAGTATATACAAGTATAATTGCTCAAACTATTTTTTAGAAAATGTGAGACACTTTTAAAAGACTTAAAACATTTTTCAAAAATAGTGTGTAACAGGTTACTTCATTGAGTAACAGGTTACTTGTGTGAGAAAAGAGTTATCCAACTGAAAATCTGATTTTTGAAGCTGAGTAACCGATTACTCAAAATAATTTTTAAGTATCTGTTGGACAGAGAGTTTGAGTACCGATTACTCAAAGTGAGTAACCGATTATTACTTAAAGTGAGTAACCGATTACTCAATGTAAAATTCGAATTTCAAGTGGACAGAAAGTTTGAGTAACCCATTACTCAAATGAGTAACCCATTACTGAGAGCTGTTGGAAGTGTTTTTCAGATTTCAAAGTGAAAGTTTTTCACTCCAAACAACTCATAAACTTTTAGAAACCTTCAAAGGAAGTTTTTAAACTCTATATAAAGGCTCTAAACTCTCACACAAACAACACACAATATACAAGAGAATACATACAACTTTCATACTATTTTCTCAAAAGCTCTCACACTTTTCTTAGAACTTATCTTTGAACTCTTTGCAACTTGTTCTTAAACTTTCAAGTTAATTTTGCCAAGTTGCTTTAAGTGTTTCAAAGACGTTTAGAAAAGAGCATTATATACTTCTATATATATTCAGAGTTTGGATTGCAAGTTACATAAGTTTCATACTTGTAAAGGCAATCTGCCATAGTTGAATATTCTTCATTGTTGTAAAGAATTCTTTCTTTCACGGGGTGTGAAGAGAAAGGGGAATATATTCAATTCTTTCTTTCACGGAGTGTGAAGAGAAAGGGAATAGATTCACTTGGAAATGGGTTTTCCAAGGGTATAAGAATTAGGGAGTGTGTAAGGTACATAGAGATCTCGGGGTGAGATATTGTAATTACAACTCATAATTCTTAGTGGAAAAATCTCTTGTGCGGCAAGAGTACTGGATGTAACCTTCGGTGGACAGGAAGGTGAACCAGTATAAAAACTCCTTGTGTACTCTCTTCTCCTTATCTCTTTCATTTTATTTCCTATTATTTTTTCTGCATATTATTCCGCTGCACTTTAACTTTGATTTTGCAGAAAAAGCGGCCATTATTTTAAGACAACTAATTCACCCCCCTCTTAGTTGCACTCTGATACTTACATGAACATCATATATTTGATATAATAATGATATTAACTATTTATTTTCGGGTTACATTATAAGTGATCTAATTACTGTCACCCCTTAGATTTCTAAAAGCTGATAATGGATATCAGCTTAATGGGTGAATACTCATCAGGTTAACCTATAGGGATAATGTGAACCCTATAAGTTAACACATAAGGAATGTTGTGGTCCCCATCCCCCAAGACACCAAATCACAAATAGTTTTCACCTCTCACCATCAGAGAGAAAACGAAGGTCTCAAAAGGAATTAAGGATTTGGTTGAGGAAGACCATCATACCAAAACTCTCTCAAAAGGTATATCAAATGAATAGATCAGAGAACATGGATTCATGTATGATTAGTTGAGGAAGACCATCATACCAAAAAACTCTCTCAAAAGGTATATCAAAGGAATAGATAAGAGAACATGGATTCAGGTACGATATTGTATCCTTGTTTTATATATATGTGTGAGAGTCATGTGATTCAAGATCCTAGAATTGATATTTTGCTAATCATAAGGAAATCTCCAACAAGTTGTATCAGAGCTGATGATTATGAATTTTATGGTTCTCCATTAAAGACGTTTTTCCCCAATTTTTTATGAACCCTAGTTTTTTAAATTTGGTTATGAAAATTGAGTATTTAAGAATAATGATGATAACTTTTATCTGATTCCGCTTATATTTGAATTATGAGTAATTTGTATTATGAATCCTTGCAACATTTATTAACTTTTATCTGTACATGAACATTGCATTAACTTTTGTGACTCTGTTATGCAATATGTATATTATATATTCACTAATGCCTTACTGTTGCAAACTGATTTTGTTACTTTATAATTTTACAATTTATTAAAGTATATGTATAAGGTATATATGGGTTAAGATATGTTTTTATTTTATACATATACAATCTGGAATTCATGTTCTTGTATATATACTGCAAATTAAGAATTACATTTATACATATATAATTGTTTCCAGCTTGATGTTGTTGTGATGTCTAGAATTACTTATTAAAGTTAATATATATATATATAATAATTATAATTAATGCTTAAAATTATATATGCATTACTATGCTAGTGTATGAAAGTGTATATATATATATAATGTCACATATATGTTTTTAAGGTATGCAATATCATATTCGATTTGGAATTTCGATAATGATTTGTATCTAGTTTTATGCTTTTCAAGCTGGATCTATTTTGCATTTGATTAAGATTGCATCCATCTTTATGTGCTGATATATAGGGATGACAAAATGGGCTTGTGCTGATAGTGAACAAGTTCTTGTGCCTATTACCATTCAAGGAATAAATTCGGTAAAAGAAGATAATGTTAAGAATATTGTCCCTCACGATATTTTAGAACAATACAATAATGAGGTTTACCCTCAAGTACCTATAGAACAAATTCAACAACCTCATGAAGTAGAAGTGTCATTAAGGAGATCCACTGGAAAGAGGAGAAATGCAATTCCTGATGATTATACTGTATTTCTTCAAGAACACGAGGATGACATTGAGTTAACAGAAGGTGATCCATTGAACTTTTGTCAAGCCATGAAAAGTTATAACTCTCAAAAGTGGATCGATGCCATGACGGATGAGATGAAGTCTATGCATGATAATGACGTTTGAGATCTTGTCGAATTACCTGAAGGTGCGAAACCTATTGGTTGCAAATGGATATTTAAAACCAAGAGGGATTCGAAGGATAATATTGACAGATATAAAGCTCGTCTAGTAGCTAAAGGCTTCACTCAGAAAGAAGGCATTGATTATAAAGAAACCTTCTCTCCAGTATCTTCGAAGGATTCTTTTAGAATAATATTGGCACTAGTTGCTCAGTTTGATTTAGAGCTACATCAGATGGATGTTAAGACTGCGTTTCTTAATGGTGACAT
>NC_032012.1:7011985-7043127 GCF_001865875.1 Lupinus angustifolius
TATAGTATGCAAATTAAAGAAATCCATCTATGGGCTTAAATAAGCTTCTCGTCAATTGAATCACAAATTTCATCAAGTTATTACCTCATATGATTTTGAGGCAAATAAAGTTGAAGATTGTGTATACCATAAGTTCAGTGGGGGTAAATTTATCTTTCTGGTATTATATGTTGGTGATATACTGCTTGCTAGCACTGATATGAGACTATTGAATGAGACCAAGAGATTTCTAACGAAGAATTTCGAAATGAAAGATCTTGGGGAATATTTTTTTGTATTAGGTATTCAGATACTGAGAGATCGCTCTCAAGGTATCCTAAGGTTATAACAAGAAAGCTATATAGATAAAGTCATGGATAGATTTGGCATGAAAGACAGTAAACCAGGGGATACCCCTATAACTAAGGGAGGCAAGTTTAGTCTCGAATAGTGCCCCAACAATGACCTTGAAAGATACGAGATTCAAAAGATTCCTTACTCATCTGCAGTAGGAAGTCTAATGTATGCTAAAGTTTGCACACGTCCCGACATAGCATTTGTTATGGGAGTTTTGAGCAGATATTTGAGTAATCCTAGAATGCATCATTGGAAGGCAGTCAAACGTGTTATGCGTTACTTGAAGAGAACAAAAGAGTACATGCTCACTTATCAGAGGTGTGAGAATTTAGAGATCATTGCGTATTCTGACTTCGATTTTGCTGGATGTCTAGACAGTAGACACTCTACCTTTAGATATGTGTTTGTAGTGGCTGAAGGTGCTATCTCTTAGAAGTCTGTGAAACAGACGCTTATAGCTCCTTCAACCATGGTTGTGGAGTTCGTGGCTTGTTTTGGAACATCAGACAATGACATATGGTTGCAGAATTTTATCACTAGTTACATGTGGTCAATGGTATTGAATGACCATTGAGGATTATTGTGGCAAAAATTCTGCGGTTCTTTACTCCAACAACAATAAGAGTTCTACAAAGTCAAAATTCATTGACATACATTTTCTAGTTCTTAAAGAAAGTGTTCAAAATGGGCAAATTTCCATAGAACATATAGGGACAAATTTTATGCTAGCTGATCCACTGACTAAGAGTTTGGCACCTAAAGTTTTTCATGAGAATATTGCTCATATGTGTGTTGTTCCTTAGGATACCTTAGCTCAGTGGGAGTCTATATGTTTTATGATTTACTTTGGATGTTATATACAATTTTTTATGCATAATAAAGTTGATGGTTTATTGTTCCATTTTGAAATTGTGCATTGTAACTATTGTGTTGCAATTAAAGACTTTGAATTGATCTCACTAAAGAACAAAGAAGGACCAGTTGGAAATAGACATGTTTGAGATCGCATTGCATGAAATTTCCATGTCACTCATCTATATTTGATCTATGTCATTGAGTATATTAATATGGTGATTATCGTGGTCGAGTCACGCTTGCATGTGATGAAAGTCGCGGTGGTTCCATAGTTGATATATGAGATGAACCAGATTGTATTAAGAAGAAGTCTAAATGTAAATAACATACAGATGCACACCTAAAGAACATGTGATATAATTTTTTCAGGAAGATATGAAGCCCAAGTGAGAGATTGTTAGAAATTTATAATTTCTAATTAAGGTGAGCATCATATATTTGATACAATGATATCAACTATTTATTTCCGGTGTTACATTATATCTGATCTAATTACTAGCACCCCTTAGATTTCTAAAAGCTGATAACGGATATGAGCTTAATAAGTGGATAACCATGAGGTTAACCTATATGGGATAATGGAAACGCTATAAGTTAACACATAAGGAATGTTGTGGTCCCAACACACTAAATCATAAATAGTTTTCACCTCTCCCCATCAGAGAGAAAACGAAGGTTCCAAAAGGAATTAATGATTTGGTTGAGGAAGACCATCATACCAAAACTCTCTTAAAAAATATATCAAAGGAATAGAGCAGAGAACATGAATTCAGATATGACTTTATATCCTTATTTTATATAATATGTGAGAATCATAAGATTCAAGATCCTAAGATTGATATTTCACTAATGGAAATACTTAACATGTTCAACAAACAAGAAAAGTATAAATATAAAGTACATAGACAATGAACCATGATCATGCACTCAATTTTCAATTGGTGACGAATACTGCCACTATTGATGTTTATTATGCACCATAATCTTTTATATTAATCTAACTTGTCACTTTCATGCTCCATCAAGTGGTTCATGTTTTCTTAATGCTTGTTCAATGTATACCTATGTAAAGTGTTACTTAATTAATTATTACTTACTAGACTTTTGAATATCACTAGGACTACAAATATGTTAAAATAACCAATCAAACTTATACAATTTTTCCAACGACTTAAGGATGAGAGAAAAAGTAAGAAAGAGAAGAGGAGGTGCTTTATTATTTTTCTCAACCTAAAAAGTTGTTAAATTAATTGTTAAAAACTTAATTTGTATGACTTTTAGATTGTTGGTAAAATTCCACCTAGAAAGATACCAACACTTTAATTAATTAGATTAAAAAAATAGGATAGGGTATTCTTTATAAGTTATTCAAGTGTTATGTCAATTATAGCAATTATTAATGTATACTATAAGATGTTAGTCTCGTGGTATAAGACTTTATTAAATTATTGGGTCGACCTAAAACTCAAATGTGCAATTTTTATAAGCAACATTTATCAGAAAGAATAACCATACATTTAAAAAATGATTAGTTCTTTATCTATTAATGCATAAACAAAAAAATAAAGCAATGGTGGAATCTTGAAATTAAACCTAAGTGGGCTCCAACAACGTTACTGCTTTACACTTGGAATGTTGTATGAGAACTCCTCAGCTGAATAAAAAATTAGGGTTTCATGAACATGGGCACGTGAACCCTTGTGAACTGGGTCCTCTAATCTAACTTTGCCACTCGACATTCTAGGATCCTTTGAGTGAAGAAAACACCCTTTTAAATATTAAGCACACAACCCTAGCCATAAATATTAAGCATTTTGTCCTGACAAATAGAAACATAAATTAAATAAAGTTATAAAGCGTGTTCAGTGGATTCTATACATGTACTGGGGATAGGTTTCCAACCTCATGTTTGTTGACTATTGAAGTAACGCCAGTTATCAATAAACTGCAGTGTCTCTTGCATAGAATATAATTACTTGAAAAAAATGTGGTCTAGTTCACAAAACTATCACTTAGTTAAGTATTGGAGGATAAATTTTTATGTACATAATTCTATTTGTATAAATGAAAAGATTGTTTTCAAAATTTTAATCATTGTGTCATATTTATTAAGCAACAATTTTAACGTTTTTTGATCAGCAAAAAGATAATTTTATTAAAATGAGAGAACAGTTACAAAAGGAAAAAAATTTCAAACCAACAATGTAATAACAACAGGTATAGTTGCAAGACTATATTGAGACATATTAGGAGATTAGGAGATTAGCTACCCAATTAGAATAGTTTATTGAATCTTTATCTATTTGTCCATTAATCCAAAGTTAAGATTTAATTCTTATAGATTTAAGAATGTGCTCAAGAGAAGGCTTAACCAAGTCAAAAAAAAAAATAGATAAGATAAACATTCTAGGATTAATATCTTTAAAAATTTATCCATAAAATGAGTTTTATGTTAACCATTAGACTTTGGGTTTATCTTTGAGTTTTATGGGTTTTATCTTTCAAAATTAATATCTTCTATATATCTGTTTAAAAAATTAATTATCTATTAATTAGACCTTATTTAGACTTTGGGTACATATTAGCAAAATTTTGTGGGGCAACAATATTCAAAAGGATAAAAAACTAAAACATCCACACTGAATTAACTCGACCTTATAAGTATTTCAATTATTTACTTTAAAAATAAAAGAAATTATGGGTCTAAATTTTTTATTATTTTGAATTAAATAATTGAAACTTATAATTCATATTACAATTTTAAGAATCTAATAATAGATATATCATTTCCATTGGAAAACCATCATCTTAAAGTTAAGTTGCAATGGAGTGGAAATAAAGGATTATTAATCTACTGTTTGCTTTGATAGCTGCAGTGGGCATTTCCAATAAGATAATTTTCCACACTTAAAATACTTACTATGAAGAATGAGGACTCAAATAAAATTTGTAATAGAAAGCAATTATTGCACTTGAAATAAAAAAATCGAAAAAAATTAAATTTGTATTATTAAAGTGACAAGAATCAAAAGATGAACATACACCTAACTAGGAGAATGAGTAGTATATCATGAGTAAGTCATTATTAGGCCGTATAAAAATGGAGAACAACTTTTCTTTGCCCCAACGATTCCTGCAATGTTAAAAGCAGACATTTGAATACTGATGAGAGAAATAACTAAATGTACCATACTCTTGAGGGAAATATTTTGCCACCATTTTAAAATTACCAAATAAAAAATATACTATAAATTCACGAGAAAAAAACCAAAATTTAGCTTCTTGTCTTAAAAATATATAATTAAGAAATAAGATAAATTATGAAGTAGATACCTAAATTCCAATTAATGTATGTAAATATTTTAACTTTTAATATTCCTTTACACATTAATACAACACCATAATCAGCACAATTAAGAAGCTGATTATAAAAGTGAAATGATATCAAAATTTTCAGAAGTAGGTTCTTATAAAATATACAGGTGCAAGTATGCAATTAATTTATTAGTCTCTAATTAATTTAATTAAAGCTCATCCTTCTACATATAAGTATAAATATTATTGTTAGGGCAAATTATACCTATAATCGCATGTTGTAGTAGTAAATGATGAATTAGTAGGGGGGCCTAACATGAGCCCAAGTAGAATAATCAACTTCACGGTTCAAATGTTGTTGCCCATTTGTAAAACTAGCCAAATTTGACGGAGCAACATTGTTATTATACACCGGAATCAACGACGGACCACCTTCTCCGATGGACCCTCCCGGCGGTGATCCCTCTCCTTCTTCATCTTCCAGTGGCAACCTCTCGTAGGTTGCATTGGAAAATGTAGCTGCCATTATTATAACTGGCCCAGCCGCCACCATTGGGCCCACCACCAAACCCCCAACAACCTGTCCTTGCCCTCCAGCAAGGTAGATGGTTAGTCCAATGGTGCCAGGTGGAGACGGTCCTGGCAAGAACGAGCCGGTTAAAGAAAGAATCTCAAACCGACCCTGTAGTGCCACGACTGCACCTGGTGCTGTGGGCTGACGCAACGTGACATTAATAACATTCCCACTGCCACTTAAAATACAAACACCTCTCTGACGCCTTCTTGCGAACTGAATGACGCTATCAGCGATATCAGCTCCGTTTGCTATCTCCATGACGTGGCTTCGAAGCACGTTAGGGCTTTCTCTTGTCACAAATATTGGTGGTTTTGGCTTGTTCTTTGAACCGGCTGGACGGCCCCTAGGGCGGCGCGTGGTGGCTACTTCAATTGCTCCCTCTTTGGGTTCGTCGCTGTTCTCTTTCTCCTCCTCTTCTTCTTCCCTTACTCCAACGCCACCGTGATTTAAACCTGTGTTGTTGTTGTTCATGGAGAAACCCAGATCAGGTTTTTTCATAGGGGGAGAGTTAGTTGAGTTCTCCACCACGCCGAGACCCACTGAATCAGTCCACCACCGGTGTGCCATAATTGTTGAAGTTGAAGAAACTAATGTAGAAGTTAGATCTAGCTAGGAAAGGTTTTGATGTAGAAGGAATATAGAGAGAGATAATTTGATTAGTAAGAGTGTGAGATATTGTATAGTTTTTTGTAGGTTGGTATTGTTGTGAAGAACTAAAGGATTCTTTTAAGATGCGATTCAAGAGGGGGGAAAAACAATTGAAAACAAGGTAGAAGATGTTTGTTTGGGAATTAGCTCCTTAGGGTTGGATAGACCTCTCCCAAATGATGTCTCACTCATTGTCCTAAGTCAATCAAAATAATACTTTTTATTTTTGAAATTTTTCTTTTATTCTCGTGTCAATATGTGATTGATTTAAGACATTAAATAAACACCATTAGAGACATATGATTTACATCTATTAGGTTCACTTTTTTTTATATATATATATATATATATATATGATTTTGACACTACTAATTATATTTATTACCTTATAGATAATGAACTAATTTTTTGGGTGTATGATACCTACCCCTTCAATTGTTTAACTTTTTTTTATATATATATGTGTGTGAACAATGTTTTTTTTATGTCCATCTTGAATTTGGATGAATATATTAATCTGACGTAAGTATGATTATTATTATTGAGGCAGATAGTATAATTAAATAATAACTGCATATTAAAAATTATGTTTATATGAAGATTTGAGTCAAGCATCATGATAAAAGATTCGAATAACGTAATTTTCTTATGAGTTTCATCATTTAAATGTCAATTTTTTATGAACATTTTAAAACGTCACCTACAGATTTTTCTTAAGGGAAGGCTTTAAGAGGTTTAAACTTGGGTATATATTTAATGTACCGTAATTTTTTTTTGTCAACATAAAAGTAGAATTTTATTAAAAAAATAAGAACAACATATAGAACAAGTGATATTCTATTTCATACAAATATAAGAAGAAGTTAATATAATTTCCGAGTTGATTTTAGAGGATGGAACAAGTAAATTGAAAAAGATGAGAGTATATTTTTAGTGTTTTGAATTGAGACCTTATTATGTCTTATATCTCATAGCTTAAGTAAGCGAGTTTGGTCTTTGGTGATACATTTTAAGTTTTTATTACAATTCAAATATGTTATGACATATTGAGTGGGGTTGTGTGTGGTATAGAAGGTGGATGCACGTCCTTGATGCTTCCCAAAATTACATGACATAAGAGAAAGACACGGAAGAAGAGTGCTTAATTACCATATACAAATTACCAATATATATATATATATAATACTTGAGTTTGACGTTTGACCATTTTTTGCATTGTCATAATTTAAATTATAATATATAAGGTAGAGTTTCTCTCCTTATATGCTTCAATAATGGAATAATCCATTATTCTATTTGGGGCTGCAAATTATTTATCGTTTTATGAACAACACTCACTTGGTCAACTCACGGAGTCACGGGTAAAGAATAAGAGTAATGGTATATGGGTGTTGAATTCTAACTTACTAGAAGAAAAAATTGATTTGGTGTCTTAATTTAAACCCAATTCTACTCCATTATTGGTACAGTTCATAGGACATAAATTATTTGTTTGTCATATTTTCTATCCTAAGTCAATCAGAGTGCTATTTTATTTATTAATTTTTGTTTTTAAAAAATTTCTTTTATTCTTACGTCAATATATGATTGGTTTGAGACAGAGGATTAAACACTGTTGGGGTAAGTAATCCTCGTCCCAGCACATAAACCTTGATGTGATCATTGGTGAGATGAAGTTTGTTTACATAGAGCAACTTCTTGGGTTGTGTTTTGTCAATGGAAAAATATTGAGTTTTTTTTACTCATGAGTTTTTCCAATTAATAATCATTGTTTCATGTGCAATTGTGGATCTTGGTTAAATGCTTAGAGCTAGAAGTTACTATTAACTGCAATAATTTTATCAAGATACTCAAAGATGAGAGCTCGAGGCAATAATAAATTTTTTGGGGAAGGTAATAGATTATCCGAAAGGTATGGATGGCAACAATATTGTACTATTATTAAGAGTATTTTGAAGGATCGGAGAAATCAAGTCACTCGTCAATAATATAGAATTCTCGAGAAATTTGTGGTAGCAATTCCTATTCTAAAGAAGTATTAGACAATCAAGCTACAATGTAAGAAGATGCAGCAAACAATCCAACATGGAGGGGCCTTGTTAGTTAGTTAAGCCTTAGATTTTCCATGTATATAAGTAGGATTAGTTTTCCATTATATTCAATTTAATTCACATAAAAAGATTCAATACAAGATCTTATTTTCTATCCTTTATTTCTTTCTTTTGTATTCAAGAAGTGTTATTCACTTTTCTTGCCACTCAAGAAGATCATTCTTCTCCATCTTTTATGGTATCAGAGCTCTTTTCATAAAGAACTCTGCTACATTGAAGATGAATTCTACTTCTTCAATTGTTTCAAATCCTCATGGATATCACACAAGATCCATATTATGTGCATCCCTCAGATAATCCAGGAGTAGCACTTGTCTCACCTCCTCTAAACGACAACAATTACCACCAATGGAGTAGATCAATGAGGATGAGCCTCATCTCCAAGCAGAAATTTGAGTTTGCAGATGGAAACATCCAAATGCCAGCTAAAGAAGATCCAATTTTCAAGGCATGGGAAATGGCAAATAACATGGTAACATCCTGGATCATAAGGCCAGTCTCACCATCCATCTCACAAAGCATCTTGTGGATTGACAATGCCCATGAAGTCTGGGAGGAAGTCAAGGAGAGATTTTCTCAAGGAAATCTCTTCAAAATTGCAAACTTACAAGAAGCTATTGCTAACTATAGGCAAAAGGATCTTAGTGTAAGCAAATATCACACTGAGATGAAGAGCCTCTGGGATGAGTTGGAAATTTTCAGACCCCCCTTGCTAAATGCAACTGTAGCAGTGAAAAGTTCAGAACAGAAGACAAAGTTATCAGGTTCTTGAAGGGGCTCAATGAGTCATATTCAAGTGTAAGGTCTCAGATCATGTTGATGGAACCTCTTCCCAACATGAACATTGTTCTTTCACTAGTCATTCATCAAGAAACTCAGATGTATAAGAATGACTCATAAGCAAAAGCAATGCACATTGGCATAAACTAGAAAAAGGGAGGAGCATATACCAAGGATACAACACATAATAGTAAAGCATTAACAAATGAACTTGGAATAAGCCTCTAGGTTCAAGCAAGTTTTGTACTCATTGCAAGAATCAAGGACATACCATTGAAACTTGTTACATAATTCATGGCTTTCCACCCAACTTTCAGTTCACCAAGAACCAACAAATCAATCCAGTCACCTCAACACATGGTCATGACCAACATAAGGAGGAAGAAGTTGTTTTTGGACTAAGCAAGGAACAATATAAAGGGGTTGTCAGCATGCTACAACAACAGAATGGACAGGGAAGCCCTTCCACTAGTGAGGACAACCTAATCAGTACTCTATCTACAGTTTCACCACCCAAAGATCAGCAAGAAGAGCATAAAGATCCAGAAGGTAATCCTATATTCCAATGGATACTAAATAGTGGTGCCACTAACTATGTGGCTTACAATATTTCTCATTATTCTGCATATTATAAGATTAGACCTATAAGGGTCAAACTTCCCAACAACCATGAAATTTTGGCAACAATAGTTGGGACTGCGCCCATTTCTGAAAATTTAGTAATCCATGAAGTCTTGTACCTTCTCTCATTCTCATACAATTTACTTTCAATACCTAAACTAACCTCCCAATCATCCTGTATTATGTCCTTTAATGCCTCTTGTTGTAAAATTCAAGAGATGAGTTCCATGAAGATGATTGGTATAGCTATGATTTCAAGGGGCTTATATGTGCTGCAAGGAGCCAAGCATGATTACAATAGATATTCCTTTACTAATTATGTTACCATTATTAGGAATACCCTATGACAATATAGATTAGCTCATCCCTCACAACATTGTATATACACTATCAAGAATAAATTTTCATACATCTATTTCAATAAAGATCATATTTGTGACATCTGCCATCAAGCTAAACAAAAGTGATTATGTTTTCCTTTAAGCAAAACCTCATCAGAAAACACCTTTGATCTAATTCATGTTGACATTTGGGGACATTTGCCCATTCCTTCCATACATGGACACAAATATTTTTTGACTATAGTGGATGACCTTCGTAGATACACTTGGGTGAAATTACTCAAGAATAAGGGAGAGGCTTCTAAAGCCCTGCAACATTTAATTGCCTTTACCAACACACAATACTCAACTAACATTAAGATAATTAGGAGTGATAATGGACCTGAGTTTCTCCTACAGGAACTCTATGCCAATAAGAGCATCATCCATCAAACTTCCTGAACCTACACACCTCAACAGAATGGTGTTGTTGAGAGAAAACACCAACACATCTTGAATGTGGCAAGAGCTATATTACTTTAAAGTCATCTCCCAAAGGTTTATTGGTAATATGCTATAAAACATGTTGTTCATGTCATTAACTCTCTCCCTACTCATATTTTAGTTGATAAATCTCCTTATGCGATACTGCACAAAGCTTCATTTCAATATCAGAACCTTAGAGTCTTTGGCTGCCTATGTTACACAAGCACTCATAAAAACCTTAGAGACAAATTCGATCCTAGATCATCTAAGTATGTCTTCATAGGTTTTCAAGAAGGAGTTAAGGGATATATAGTTCTCAATCTAAACTCTAGGGCCATTCAAATAAGTAGAGATGTCATTTTTCATGAACATGTGTTCCCTTATGGATCATATCAAGTTGATCAGATTGCACACACTAATCAATCAGATCAACAAGACCATAACCATCTCCTATATGAAGATATTTTACCCTATACTACAATAACTGAGAATGATATATCAGATCAAAATCTTGAGTCTACTATCGAATATGATCTTCCCTTAACCCAAACTAGGAAAAGTTATAGGACTATTAAGACTCCTACTTACCTTTTAAGATTATCATTATGCTCTACTGAGTAACAATGACATACCATCCAATTCTAAGTATCCTATTTCCTCTTACACATCCTATGATAAACTCTCTTATGCACACAAGATGATCACACTTTATGTTACTTCTAACATAGAACCAAAAACATACAAACATGTTATTCAGCATCCTGAATGGTAGGATGCTATCAACAAAGAGTTGTCTGCTTTAGAAGACAATCAAACTTGGATTATCACAGATCTTCCCCCAATTAAGAAACCTATAAGCTGCAAATGGGTATTTAACACTAAATACAATCCTGATGGAACCATTGAGAGACACAAAGCTAGATTAGTAGCAAAAGACTTCACCCAAATTGAAGGCATTGATTACATCAACTTTCTCACGTGTGGCCAAACTCATAATAGTTATATTAGTCCTGGCTTTAGCATCCATCCATAAATGCCCCCTCCAACAACTAGATGTTAACAATGCCTTCTTACATGGTGATTTAGAAGAATAAGTTTACATGTCTTTGCCCCCTGGCCTAACATCCTCCACTCCCAACCAGGTCTGCAAGTTACAAAAATCTCTTTATGGCCTAAAGCAGGCTAATAGACAATGGTTCACATAAGTCTCTTCCTTTCTATTGAAACATGGGTACTATAAAGCACGAGGATATCATTCCCTATTTATTAGATGGACTTTAACCTCTTTAATTACTATCCTACTGGTATATGTTGACGACATTATCATAACAAGTAATCATCAAATTGAGGCCAACCACATCAAATCCATCATTGACCAGACTTTCAAAATAAAAGACCTTGGTCCTTTAAAGTTATTCTTAGGATTTGAAGTTGCCAGAAACCTGTATGGCATATCCATCAATCAGAGGAAATATGCTCTTGAGATACTCTTTGATTCAGGGTTCCTTGGTTGCAAACCACCCTCCACCCCAATGATCCCTGACACTCATTTGTTCCAAGACCTCTCTGATCCCTACTCTAACCCTCTGCTTATAGAAGATTAGTTGGTAAACTCATCTATTTGACCAACACAAGGCCTGGCCTATCTTTTTTTGTTAACCAACTTGCTCAATTTATGGCAAATCCTACCATAACTCATCACAATGCTCTTAAAGTTAGATATATCAAAGGAGCTCTTTCTTTAGGCCTCTTCTATCCTAGTTCCTCTACCCTTCACCTAAATGCATACAGTGATAGTGATTGGACATCTTGCCCTGACACCAGAAGATCCACTACTGGATTTTGCATATATTTAGGGAATTCTCTTATTTCTTGGAAATCCGAGAAACAAAGAACTGTTTCCAGGAGCTCTTGTGAAGCCGAGTATACGACTTTGGCTATTACATCTTGTGAAATAACTTGGTTAACTTTCATGCTTTATGACTTACAAAATTTACATATTACTCTTGCTTCTCTTTATTGTGATAATCAATCTACTATACACATTGTTACTAACCCCGTTTTTCATGAAAAGGACTGAGCACATTGAACTAGATTGCCATACTATTAGAGAAAAATGTAGCAGAGGTTTGGTAACACTTCTGCCCATCAAATCCTCTCTTCAACTTGTAGATGCTCTAACCAAACTATTGGGGCCTAAAGACTACTCAATAATTTATCTCAAGCTGGATCTACTCAACACATGTGTCCCAACTTGTGGGGGTATTAGACAATAAAGCTACAATGCAAGAAGATGCAGCAAACAATCCAACATGGAGGGGCCTTGTTAGTTAGTTAAGCCTTAGATTTTCCATGTATATAAGTAGGATTAGTTTTCCATTATATTCAATTTAATTCACGCAAAAAGATTCAATACAAGATCTTCTTTTCTATCCTTTATTTCTTTCTTCCGTATTCAAGAAGTGTTATTCACTTCTCTTGCCACTCAAAAAGATTATTCTTCTCCATCTTTTAAGAAGATCATTCTTCTCCATGTTTTAAGAAGATCCATATTTATTTGGTATACATATGTTTTTTCCTTAAGGAAACCCTCAATATTGTGCATTGATTTGATTTGATTTTTGTTAATAGTTTATCTCATTATGTTGCACATGTGTCTCACTAAAACAAAATTATCACCATGTAGGAAATTTGTGACAATACCAAAAACTAAGATGGGTTTTTTTATAACTTTATTCGAATTAGTTGAGATCTATGAAAATTCCAGGGTGAAACAAATTAATAAAGAGTAATCTTTTATTTATTTATATAGATGCTTGATAATTTTTCTTGTGTTGAATCAAGTGTTATTTATATCATTCGATCATTTTCATCTTTTTTATTTTAAAATCCATCAAAAAGCTAAAGTAAAGTTGTCACATTTTATTTTCATAATAATATTATTGATTAATAAATTCATGAATCTAAAACTCACCAAAGTACCGACAAATTTTGGACACACTCTTTTAGTATAGTCTTTAATTGCCAAAAAAAAAAAACAGTGAAGTTAAAAGTAAAGAGAGCTAAGAAATATAAAGTTCATATCATCCAACACCATCTTTTGATTGTTGCCTAGCTGGTTATATGCGTGCGAATGAGTATCATTCTCTCTTTGCGGCACACTGTACCATGTCGTTATGTGAAGCATTATTAATTAATTAACTCCATCATCATCTTTTCATTTTTGGTTAATATTCTTCTTCACTCTTGATTTTCTAACCATTCTGAGATCAACACCTAACCCTCCAAAAATATGCATTAATTAATGTTTGCTCCAATGTGAAAGTTTCCGGAATTTTGGTTAATTTACCCTTAAATTCAGGAGGCAATATATTAGTATTCCTTTTCTGGTACCGACCAATGTATCAACTCAACACATGAATAATGAAATAATCACTTTAGAATATGTAACTCTCACATAAATTAAATTTTAAATGTTTTTGTCATTTTAAGGATGTATTCTAAATTTATAATTTTAAGTCAATTGTTGAGTTATGATTACTCAATTTGTTACTACGTTTTCTCCTTCATGTTTTTCAAAGCTCGGTGGTTATATTCTGTAATTGAAATATTCCATGCCACGCGATCGGTGTATGACGACTTTGGTAATTAACATTAAGTTATGCATTTCATTCACATCACATCACCAAATATCACATCAATTAGAAAACTTGCAATATCAATTAATAAAAGGCTAAGGAGGTGGTTAAACCTATAAGTTCCAGCCTGTTTTGTTTCTTTCCTTTCCTTTTAATTTATGCTTTTATTTGGTTTAGGGGATGGAGAAAATAGGATTAGAGAAGATAAAAAAAGAGTTCGAGTAGATAGAAAAAATA
The DNA here is from genome assembly GCF_001865875.1 of Lupinus angustifolius. Taxonomy (NCBI): domain Eukaryota; kingdom Viridiplantae; phylum Streptophyta; class Magnoliopsida; order Fabales; family Fabaceae; genus Lupinus; species Lupinus angustifolius. The sequence goes on from NC_032012.1 coordinate 7,025,910, forward strand.
AGAGTTTGAGTAGATAGAAAAAAATAAGAAAAAAAATTGATCATAAGAGTTGTTTGGTAGAAAAAAATTAAAAGAGAAAGAAAATATGTTCTCATCATTAAAAAGAGAATTTTACCACTTATAAATAATAAAGAGCATTCCATAAATTTAAGGATATAATAGTAAATGAAAAAAACTCTATACCTTTAACATTTCTTCTCTTATGAGAGAAGAAAACAAAAATTGGTGGGTCACACCACTTTTATTTTCTTTTTCTCATACTCTCTCCTACCAAATGAGATAATAGAATAAAATATTTCCTTATACTAGAAGATAATTTATCTCATTCAGCCACTAAAAGTATGACATGCATATAATTTTGTTTAGCTTTAGAATTTTTTTTGTTGAAAATGATTAAATACGATACATGTCATGGTTTTAGTGGCTGGAGGAGATAACTTACTAGAAGATACTATATTGTCATGAGATAAATAATGTCCTTCTCCTTGACCTCACTCTTTCATTTCATTTTCTGTGCTCACTCTTTCCTACCAAAGCAACCTTATTAAAGTCGTTTGCAACTTTGAAGTCTTTTTAAATAAACTACTTTAGCATCTTTTGTATTGCTTGAGTAAGAAGCTAGGTCATCATTATTATATGTTGGCTTTTAAGTTTCTTGTTTTAACTTGTTCTAATTAGAAACATGTTAAGCTTGTATCTAGATTTATTTCTTCTTACACTCTTAAAATACTGTCGAATGCTGATTTAGATATTGTAAGTCTTTGAAGAGTGTAGGTGTATTGGAGCCAAGGGAATTAAGAAAAAAGTCTATCTTTGTAACAATTTTTACAATGTTATCTCTTAGTTGTCTTTAGGCAACAATGATAGTTTTTCGATTTTGGAGATTTTCTATGTTTGTTCATGTGTTGAGCTTATATTATTTCTCTATTTCTTTGCAAGTATAGTTTGAAAGTGACATTCTTCCCAACAAGTTACATATGAAGTTATGGTTCCATGCATGGAATATTAAATTCTATATTACGCTAAATAGTTGCATCTATATCTCACATTGTATATCAGAAAAACTGAAATTATTCTATTGTCATGTTAAGTTTCCTAAGTGTTACGAAGTTTGACATAGAGAAATTTGATGGATGATGAATTTTGGCTTGATAGAAGTACAAATAAATGATGTATTGATACAAACAGGATTTTACAATGTGTTGTAATAGAAGTCTACGGATGTGGATGGTGATAAATGGGGGGAGATGGATTTGAAAGTAGCAAGTAGTGGTTGAGCTAGGCATGAGCATGAGTCAGGTTGGATAGGGTAAGGTCTATCCTTTAGTTGATTATAAATGTTAATTGTGTCGTTTTTTTGAATTGGACCTAGATCCGAAGTTAATCTGAACTCGATTGTAAATCCGATTAAATATAAGGAGAAGGATCAAGTTACTCCAGGAGTAAGTCACAAGACTTACTCCATATCATGACCCTCTATTTTATAAAAAATCAATGGTTCAGATTTATTTTTAAAAGTGATGTGATAACATTTTTTTCCACTCACGGAAGTATCTTCATCTCCCTCTCTCTCAAGTAACATAAACAACAACAAAGAAATGAGACTCTCCACATTTTCTGGTAATTAATCTCCCTGTAACTTTTTGGTAGCGCTTTTCTTATTAACGCTTCAGAAACTTAAAGTTGAAAGAAAAATAGAGGTAGGCAATGAGGTTTTTGCAGCATTGGTTCTGCTACTTTACTGCTTCATTGTTACTGAATTCCTCATTTTCCTTCTTCTTCGTCTAAATTCATCATTTGCCCTTCTTATTCTTTGTTTTTTGAAGAACATATCATTCTCTTTTTAAAATATTCATTTTGATGAATTTATCAAGTTTTATATGTTCCCCATGTGTTTGATGAAATACTTGAATGACCATACAACAGGTGATGTATCTTTTTGTTGTGTCTACCACCTTCATATAGAAGGTACTGTGATTGAAGTACATGAACTCATTTTTTTCATTCTTGTTGATTAGTAGTTTTAGCACATATGATGAATTATGAGTGAAGTTGATGTTATGTTAAAAATATATTCATGTGAATATGTGCTTGATTTTGTCATTTGTCATTGTACTCACTTAATGTAATTTAATTTAGGACGTGAAGGAGCACATTCCAACTTTACTCAACAAGGTTCATGGGTGACATTGAACTTCTACAAGGAAACTTTCCAAATATTAAACCAAACACTTCAAATATTGAAGATTTGAACATCGAGTCATGCATTGGGATGAAATTAGATTTTATTGAAAAGGTGAGAGAATTTTACAATTCATTTGTTAAGAATAAAGGTTTTGGAGTACGTGTTCGATCAACTAAACCGAAGAGAGTAGTCTTGGTCTGCTGCAGTGAAGGTTAACACAAATTTAAAAGTGGTGTAAATAAAGAAGTTGAAGATAATATTAGTTAAGCAAAAAGAAAGTGTTCGACTATTCGAACTGGTTGTCAAGCTTCACTTGTTGTTGCAAGAGGTAAGATAAAAAGTAATTGGGTTATGACATTAGTTGTCAATGATCATAACCATATTATGGTTAGCCCAAGAAGTGTGTCATATATGAGGTGTCATAAAAAGATGAGTGTTGCTGCAAAAAGTCTTGTTGAAAAATTTGAGGAAAAAGGCTTACCTACTGGAAAAGTAGCTACAATTTTCAATAATGACGAGTCATCTTTCTCTAATAGAGTTTGTTGGAATCACGTGAGAAATCTACGAACAAAGAATTTAGATGTTGGGGATGCTCAAGCTGTTTTCGACTATTGTAAACTAAAGGAGAGTGAAAATCCTAACTTTTTCTATGCAATACAATTGGATGATGATTCTCAGATGGTCAATTTTTTTTGGTGGACTCTAGATCAAGAGTATCTTATCAACAATTTGAAGATGCTATAACTTTTGATACTACCTATAAAACTAACAAGTATAGTATGCCATTGCCCCATTTGTTGGATTAAACAATCACTATTAGTGAATTTTGTTTGATTGTGCTTTACTACACGACGAGTCAGAGAGATCATTTATATGTTTGTTTCAAAGATGGCTTGAGGCAATGGATGGGGAAAAACCTGTGTCTATCATAACTGATCAGGATATAGCAAGCAGAGGTGTAATAGCAAAAGTATTTCCATAATCACGACATCGCCTTTGCTTGTGGCATATTAGGCAAAAATTTCCTATAAGGTTAACTCACATATATCACAAACAATCTATGTTCAAGCGTGACTTGAAAAGATGCATACAGGATTCACCTAACATTCAAGCTTTTGAAAAAGAATGGGAACGCATAAAGGATGATTATGAGTTGGCAAATAATGAATGGTTGAATGAGTTGTACAAGATTAGAGAATCATGGGTACCTATTTATAATAGAAGCACATTCTTTGCTGGGATGAATACTACTCTAAGAAGTGAAAGTATTAATTCATTTTTTGATTCTTTTGTACATGCGACAACAACACTACAAGAATTTGTAATAAAGTTTGAGAAAGCAGTCGATAGTCGCTTAGAAGCAGAAAGAAGAGAAGATTATGAATCTAGGCACAAACATTGTATTTTGAGTAATGGTTCCAAGCTTGAGGAGCATGTTGCTTCAATTTATACAAGAAATATTTTTTTTAAATTTCAAGATGAGCTTGGGAAGATCAACCAATTTACTAAGGTAAAGATTAAAAGAGATGGGCTAAGGTATGTGTATCAGTTTGTAGTTGTTATGATATTGAAGATGTTGTCACTGTTGACATAAATTTAGATTCAAAGATGGCTAAATGTGATTATCAGATGTTTGAATTTATGGGTATATTATGTAGACATATACTAGTAATTTTTCAAGCTAAAAGGATTGCTGAAATTCCTGACCACTTCATTTTGCAACGTTGGACTAAGGAAGCTAACAAAGGATTTGAGGCTAGTTATACTGAAAATAATTTTGTTGCTCAATTTACTACTTCAAAGATTATACGAAGGGTGCATGCTCAACAACAAGCAAGCATATTAGTTGATTTGGCTGAAGAGTCAGAGGAGATGTATAAGTTTATTATTTTAGAATTGTGCAACACACACAAGTCAGCAATTGCAACGAAAACAAATTCACTTACTGTTTTTTAGTCAAACCACACAAATGTGAATGAAATTGTCATATCAGAGCAAATAATACAAGCATCACATTTGATTATTGGAGACCCACATATATCACGTACAAAAGGAAGAAGAAATGATGGGGAAAAAAATGACTCAAAATTGTAGATTTAAGAGTGGTCTTGAAGTAGAACTTATCAAGTCATCAATCAAAAGGAAGAAATGCACCAAGTGTGGAGAACATGACCACAACAAAAAAACTTATAGGAAAATGTTCTATGTATAAATGAACAGAAAGTGTTACATCTTTTATATTTTTTATACTTTTGGGACAATGAATTGGTATTATATTGACTGAATTTCTTAAGTACAACAATGTTTGATTTGAAATTACATTTTTTGGATTTTATGTTAACGTTGAAGTTGAAAATTTGAGCATGCAAACTTATACATGTTTTGTGATGTTATGCTGAACACCCCTCTATTTTATTTATTGACATAATACTGACAAAATTTTAAAAGAATATCCACACAGAAGAATATTTCCCTTTGTCAATTTCTTATTTAAAAGTTTTGGTCTCTGGTAATTAGTGGGATTGTAGTTCATAACACAAGAATCTAGCAGTACGTCATTTGCAACAACCAATGTATATGTTTTGTTCAAATGTGTAAAAACTGTTTAACCCATTAGATATATTTTAGCAACATAGACTGAGCATTGTATTGAGTACACAAAGAAATTCACAAACATCAAATAAATATTGACAAACATAAATATGTTTTGCCATGTATCAATTTAAAGAACACTGAACTAACCTTAATGCTTAGGGAAGAATTCATGGATTTGCCTAGAAAAAACATAGCATTCATAGCTAAAACCCAATTTAACAAAACACACGAACTTGGTGAAGCTTAGGAGGAACATAGCCTTTGTAAGTACATCCCAAATTAACAAAGCAAACCTACTTGGTTAAGCTAAAGAGGAGTAATTATTATCATGATGATTCTTTTTACAAGTATGCAATCTTAACTGTTATTAAAGTTAATAAACCACAAGGAATAAAAAAACAAAATCTCGCTACTTTTATAATGTATTCTACTCTTGATTTGATCCAAAGTCTTTATATATCATTGATCAAAAACTCTAACACCTTGTCATGCCAATGGTATGTGCTCCTTCACGTCCTAAATTAAATCACATTAAGTGAGTACAATGACAAATGATAAATCAAGCACATATTCACATGAATATATTTTTAACATAACATCAACTTCACTCATAACTCATCATATGTGTTAAAACTACTAATCAACAAGAATGAAAAAATGAGTTCATATAATTCAATCACAGTACCTTCGATATGAAGGTGGTAGACACAACATAAAAGATACATCACCTATTGTATGGTCATTCAAGTATTTCATCAAACACGTTGGGAACATATAAAACTTGATAAATTCATCAAAATGAATATTTAAAAAAGAGAATGATATGTTCTTCAAAAGACAAAGAATAAGAAGAGCAAATGATGAATTTAGACAAAGAAGAAGGAAAATGAGAAATTCAGTAATAAGAAATACACTATCAAAAAGTTACAAGAAGATTAATTACCGGAAGATTTAGAGAATCTCATTTCTTTGTTGTTGATGTTACTTGAGAGAGTGGGAGATGAAGAGACTTCTGTGAGTGGAAAAAAATGTTATCACATTACTTTTAAAAATAAATCTGAACCATTAATTTTTTATAAAATAGAGGGTCATGATGTGGAGTAACTTATCCCTCCCCTAAATATAATACATAACTTTTTTTAGATAAAGTCTTGTATATATTATTTACTATTATGGATATGTGATTTGATATGTGAAAAGATATGTGCATATATTTTGTTAATATATGATGAAAAACTATAGAATTAATGATAAATTCGACCAAAAATATGTTATTAATTTGTACATAATTGACAAAACACAAATACAAATATGATAAGTGGATAACATGGACCAGGTTCGGGTAGGGTCATACTTATCCCATATCTGACCCTAATTATTGATTAGGTCTAAATTTTAAACTTGAACTCGATCTTATTTAGGTTTGATCATAATCGACCCAAGTTGAGTGAGTGGATAGGGTTGAATCATGCACATCCCTTTACGAGCCACTTGTGTTTGAGTTTATACACATGCACACCTTTGGAAAAAAATTGTGTAAAATATTGTTATAATTAATTTTTTGGACCTAGTTATATAAAATTACGTTACTCATTTTGTTATATTCTAATATGTATTGGATCATTCAATGCAATTTATACCATTTATATTGGGGTCGTGGATCCGCCACTAACAGCAAATGCCATTCGTCGTGTCTGGCTAAAATGTTCTGGAATATGCGTAGAATAATATGAAGTTCATTCTCCCTGATCTTTTTATGCTCAACTTCAATGACTTCAATCATTACTGATGAATCATAACCACATTTATACTAATTTGTGGCACTCCATGTTCCATCAGTTGTGATTGATCAAAATATATTTAATAATAAATTTTAAACTTAAAAATATGTTTTTTAACCAATCACAATTGATAACATATAAAATGATACAAATTGTGGGACAACAAATTTACTCCCGAATCATAAATGAAGAGAATAATCAGAATACTTTCTGAAGCTGAGTCAAACGGCTACATTTATTGATGATTTATAAATAGACTCAACTATGAAAAATGAAGTAGGACACTTATAGGAAGTATTTGGGAGAATCATTTAAAACTATAAGTTAGCATTCACTCCTTCATTATTTCATTGTATTCTATTGCAATTTATTTGTAGTCTTTCATACTTCATATTTACTCCACTTTTAGTATGATTGAAAAGAGTTGCAAAGCTGCAATTTATTACACAAATCATACACTCTTTTTGTGTTGAGCCTTAAGATAGGGGTGAAAATAATAATTGTTTGATCATTGAACCTGAAGAGATGAGGTGAGCAATGAATAATTGATTAAAGTGAAATCTTTGTGTTGTCAAGAAACTGAACATAACCTTAAATTTGGTGGAACTAATATAAATCTTGAATGACACTTCTTCTCACTTATCTCTTTTATTAGTTTATTATTATATTATTTTGTTTAAGATTTTATCTTGAGTAGTTCTTATTGTAAACATCAATCTTAGTTTTACTCTCTTCTATGTCTGTCTAAAAAGTAGACGACACAAATTTCTAATTTCTTCACTAGTTTATTTATTGCTTGTGCCTGCAAAAACTTTTTCAAAATTAGAAAATTGGTAAATGCAATTTAACTCTAATCTTATGATAACTTTGTTTATTTTATAGGTGTATCATGAAATGTGAGCATTGATATTCAAACGTTGATTGAATATCCACATTTTTAACATTAATACAGACATCTAAAAATCACTTTTCCAACTTGCAGTGAAAACAAAATAGCTTCTGATTTTTTTCCAGTCGTGAATAATCAGTGTCAGGTTACCCTTTCATTTTTGGATTTCTCTTTCCCATCCTCAAATCGAGTTGCAGATATCGAAGACTTGCAGGCGTTGTTTCAAAGCCAGTAAGCTCATAACTTCTTCCATATCATCAATCATTTTACAATGTTAGCACACCATCCACAATTGATTTATATTACTTTTGTTTGAAACATAAAAAACACTTATACGTTAGTGTATACATTTTAAATCTTAAATCATTACTAGTGATGGGCACCTAGGCTGCTTTCCTGCTTTAGTAATTAGCAGTTTGAGCTATGGGTTTGCCCAACATGTTTTCAATTTTTCCATTTTTTATGGAAATAACCAATGGTTATAATGATTCTTTTTCCCACTCTGTCAAGGGTTTTGAATTTCAGTTCATAGTTTCAATTACTGCTACTATTTCTCTAATTTTGGTAGTCTCTACAATAATAGTAGGATGCAATTTTGCTGTATTTTCCCACATGGTAAATGCTATGTAACTGCAATCTCAAACACAATTCGAAATCACGATGCTGTCTGTGCAGGAAAATTCATTGAGTTCTTATCCTGGTGGTGATATTGATGTTAGATCCTAAGTTTTCTTTGACATTCTAAGTGGAAAGATGAAAGCAGGGCGAACTGGATAGAAGTGTTAAATGGATGTCACTGTGAGAAATGTTAAAGATGCTAAGACATCTGCACTGAGAGAAAGAGGGAATGCATATCTGGGAAATCTTGTTTTACTAGTTAATGGTGAATTGTTGTTTGGATGTTGTTGAGGGATATGATAAACTTGTATTACTAGTTACTACTCTCAAGGTTAAACACTAATTTTGTGTCATTCTTGTATATACTTGGATGATAGTATGCTGATCCATGATTTATGATTTATGAATTAGAATTCAGTTTTTTGTTTGGCCTGTGATTGTAATGTATCAGTTGATTCAGTTCAATTTTCTAATTTAAATCCAATTGTAACGTCTCAACACCCCTTCTCAAGTTGCTGGTTACAATGGTCATGTCTACTTTCAGCTCTGATTAATTGGGGCTTGTGTTCTGTATTATGCTCAGACTTGTATAAGAGACTTTTGTATTGTTAAGCATATGTTACTTCTTATTTTTGAGCTCTTACTATAAAATCAGCATTCAATACACCAAACGCATTAGGTACCAGTACCATAGAAATTCCCCAAGTAGGATACACTTTGACCACTTCACAGGCTCACACTGTGTTATCTTGGCCGGAAAATATTATGAAACTTGAAGAATGGGGCATTCCGAAGTGTAAGAAAGCACTTGTATATAATTGTCTGTAGATTATTTGTGTTACAGTGGTAAGACTATGACTGTCAAAGTGGAAGTTATGCAGGATTGGCTACTAACCCACCACAGGAATGCTTGCATGTATTTGTTATGCACTCCACAGAGCAAATGTTCTTGGACTTTTGTCGAGCAAAATTACTTATAGTGTAACATCCTCGACTAAAATTTATCCAAACTTGACCGAAACTGGGTTCTTATTCTGTATAGTGTCAGTTCAAACTTATAAGTCAGTGTGCATCCCTTCCCAAGGTATAGTTCCTACTGGTCAAGAATTAAGATAAATTTCTTGTAAGATATATGATGCATGAACTATGGACCATACCAAAAACAAACATGACTAACCTGAACAAATAGATGTTTAATACAATCAGCTATAGTATTTATCTTTAATCACATAACAAGGACGTACAAGAGAAAACAAATGATTCAGTCCTTCAATTTAAGTATGAAAAACAAAAGAAAATTGCAACTAATACAAAATTAACAGAGTAAGAGCTGTGAAATGTCCTGAATCAATCTCCATTAATTAGAAACCCATTACCCTGTTGCATGTGCCTATCCTTTCAATCCCAGTCTTCTTCACTCAATTGTTCATCATCCTCATCTCTGGGCGGCCTAACAACCAACACCACCGCTCCTAAACTCTCCTCGACACCAATTTCTTTCAATGCCAAACCCCTCTCCACCTTTAAACCCCCACCATCAACTTTCACTAGATAAAACCCATCATCAGCACCTACCTCCCTCTGGTTCCTGTCAGCCACCACCAATATCGACTCTTCCTTATACCATCTTTTTGCCTTCCATGGCAACACCCTTGCATCCGGAAATGATATGACCACTCCTCCTTTTCCCAAACCCACCAAAGGATCCCATCTAGGCAACACCACCCACCGCTCCCACCCCTTGTCGGCCACCACCACACCAAACTCCCCCTCACTCCTGCACTCAAAGGGTGCCTCTGAAATCTCCCTACCTGTCTTCTCCGCTTTACAAACCGGCAAAACAACCACTGAGGTGGCCTCTGCCACCTCTCCAATCTTCAACCTCACCACTGGAACACGCACTATTTCTACCTCATCCTCTTTATCATCCTCCACACCATCTTTCCGCCTCAACTCCCCTAAAACCGTGTTTTTAGCCTTCTCAGATTCGGCAACACGCAATGCCTGGTCCAATACAGAAGCTCTTTCCAAGAGGTCCCTATGTTCCATAGCCTGCCTGTAATACATAAAAGACAGACAATCTCCCGGGAGATTATAATCAAATTTCTCCCACCCTTTATCCCCACGCCTGCTAGGGTAGTCTTTAATCGAACGTGCAAGTTCCTGAGCCCCTTTGCCGTCAAACCTGTTACAAATGTGGAATGAATTATTAATGATGCACAATTTCTGTATGTACACAAATGAGTACAATAATTAAATAAGTAATGCTAGCAATACACCATTTTCAACATTCTCTTCACATAGAGACCCATAAATAGAAAGCGAAACAATGTGATTTATGAATTTCACATGAACTCACCCAATATAAACTATAAAGGTAGATTTAAGGAGTGTATTGCTAACCTATGAAATCCGATATGCTGATACGTATTTTCTCGAAAATGTAGGATACAATAGTGTGGGATACATATAGAATACAGATAAGTTACTGAAGTATCGGTGCTTCATAGCTGCTAACAACTTTCCAATTAAATATCATAAGATTAACAGTATTGACTAACTAACTAACAATAACTAATTGTAACTGAAAGCACTGCAAATAACTGTTTATAACTGAAACAGTTAAGGTATAAATTAACTGAGAATGTTATGTGGTAATGTTGATACCCATTCTGGACAATGAAACTAGCAGCGGCGGTGCGTTGGGAGGCGCTGAGGAGGCGAATTTCATAGAGCAACTGTTCGCCGCCATTATCAAAGGCGGCAATGATTTCTGGATCAGCTTTAGAATGAATGAGTGATTCACGAACCTGAGAAGCAACAATAAGTCGATTCTGTTCAACGCCAGTGATGCCAGTAGCTTCTTCAAGTGAAGGAGGAGAGAAGCCTTCGCGGAAAAGGGCAGGGATGAGTGGGGCATACTCGTACCACTGGCCGAGACGGTTGGCGAGGATGTCGATTCGGGCGGCGAGGTCGAGCTTGCTGAATTTGGAAGGGAGGGGCGTTGGAGGAGGCCGGAAAGGCTGGTAGAGGTTTTGCTGGATGGGAGGAGGGTTGTTGGAAAAACGGTCGAAGTTGAGGGTGGCGGAAATTGGTTTAAGGGAATTGGTACGGTGGTGGTGGTGGTGGTGGTGGTTGGGGGAGATGGGGTTGAGGTTTAGAGTGTTTACTGAGAGTGAGAGCATTGTAGAACTCGGGATTGGTGATGATGAGAGAGTTTGAAGGTGTTGGATTTGCCTTGCCTTATCTAATAGATATCCACTTTAGATATTTATATGTTTACTTCAATTCATTGGCTTTATCAACTTGTGCAAGCAACTCACACAATTTTGATCCCCATTATTTTGATTAAGGATTTTTTTAGTACGAGAGAGACAAGGTTATGACATTTTTATGTTTCCAATAAAGCAAATAATATACGTTTATTTTCATTGTCAAAATTATACTTAATTTAAACATAATTGAGAGTTTATTAAACATGAATGTGTATAAGAGATGAATAATAAATTGTTGAAATTGACATCTTAATTTAATTTTCTTTTACTTATAAGGTAAAATGTTTGAACAAAAATACACATGTTATCAATATTAAATGATTTATAAAATGATCTTAAAACTTTTGTTGCAAAGTTTGACAAAGGTAAGTTTTTTATCTTCATAATCTATTTAATAAGTATAAAATCATTAAGAATTCAAATGAAGTTTAATATAATAAGTATCATTGGCAATTTGAGCAACGCCTATGGGGTTCGCCTCATACTTATTAGGTGGTTAACCCATAAGCAAAACGGACAGCTCACGTGCAATATTAGATAAAGTATTGAATATGAAATATGCAAGTTATGTATTATTTATTTTATATGAAGTGTATATAAATTTATATATTTATATATATATATATTAGTTTATTTATGGCGGTTCACAAGTCCGCTCTATGATAGGACAAATCGCAAGTGCACGATTATGATGTCAGGTAATAAAATATCGATCCCACGAGGACTGACAAATTCATTTAATTATAACAATTAATTTATATTTAACTCAAAAAGGAATTAAAAGTGAATTTAGAACAATTGATAAGAATAGTTATGAAAATAATAAAAAAAAGATTGAAATCTAATTTATGATAAGTTTCCAAGATAAGGGTTATCGCCTTTACACTCCCAAATCTTTGTTTTGCTCATTTTCATGAACTTTAAGTTGTGAGGGTAAATTACTCTTTGATATTGTCATCATCTCTCGAACTCTGACACATGTACTCAAATGAAATCGCACCTACTCTCATGGTACGATTATCAATTAAATTATTTACTTGGATCTTTCTATTCAATCGCTTTGTAGCAATTTCAACGCCAGTGATGCCAGTAGCTTCTTCAAGTGAAGGAGGAGAGAAGCCTTCGCGGAAAAGGGCAGGGATGAGTGGGGCATACTCGTACCACTGGCCGAGACGGTTGGCGAGGATGTCGATTCGGGCGGCGAGGTCGAGCTTGCTGAATTTGGAAGGGAGGGGCGTTGGAGGAGGCCGGAAAGGCTGGTAGAGGTTTTGCTGGATGGGAGGAGGGTTGTTGGAAAAACGGTCGAAGTTGAGGGTGGCGGAAATTGGTTTAAGGGAATTGGTACGGTGGTGGTGGTGGTGGTGGTGGTTGGGGGAGATGGGGTTGAGGTTTAGAGTGTTTACTGAGAGTGAGAGCATTGTAGAACTCGGGATTGGTGATGATGAGAGAGTTTGAAGGTGTTGGATTTGCCTTGCCTTATCTAATAGATATCCACTTTAGATATTTATATGTTTACTTCAATTCATTGGCTTTATCAACTTGTGCAAGCAACTCACACAATTTTGATCCCCATTATTTTGATTAAGGATTTTTTTAGTACGAGAGAGACAAGGTTATGACATTTTTATGTTTCCAATAAAGCAAATAATATACGTTTATTTTCATTGTCAAAATTATACTTAATTTAAACATAATTGAGAGTTTATTAAACATGAATGTGTATAAGAGATGAATAATAAATTGTTGAAATTGACATCTTAATTTAATTTTCTTTTACTTATAAGGTAAAATGTTTGAACAAAAATACACATGTTATCAATATTAAATGATTTATAAAATGATCTTAAAACTTTTGTTGCAAAGTTTGACAAAGGTAAGTTTTTTATCTTCATAATCTATTTAATAAGTATAAAATCATTAAGAATTCAAATGAAGTTTAATATAATAAGTATCATTGGCAATTTGAGCAACGCCTATGGGGTTCGCCTCATACTTATTAGGTGGTTAACCCATAAGCAAAACGGACAGCTCACGTGCAATATTAGATAAAGTATTGAATATGAAATATGCAAGTTATGTATTATTTATTTTATATGAAGTGTATATAAATTTATATATTTATATATATATATATTAGTTTATTTATGGCGGTTCACAAGTCCGCTCTATGATAGGACAAATCGCAAGTGCACGATTATGATGTCAGGTAATAAAATATCGATCCCACGAGGACTGACAAATTCATTTAATTATAACAATTAATTTATATTTAACTCAAAAAGGAATTAAAAGTGAATTTAGAACAATTGATAAGAATAGTTATGAAAATAATAAAAAAAAGATTGAAATCTAATTTATGATAAGTTTCCAAGATAAGGGTTATCGCCTTTACACTCCCAAATCTTTGTTTTGCTCATTTTCATGAACTTTAAGTTGTGAGGGTAAATTACTCTTTGATATTGTCATCATCTCTCGAACTCTGACACATGTACTCAAATGAAATCGCACCTACTCTCATGGTACGATTATCAATTAAATTATTTACTTGGATCTTTCTATTCAATCGCTTTGTAGCAATCCAATGTGAATTCCAGAAACCCCCGAGAATCCTAAGACTACTCTCGTGAAATTAGGATTTTAGTTTGAATAACTGAATGATCGAATATTTGAGTTCACTTCTCGGTCCATTCCTAATGTATCTAAGAGATATAATTTATTGGCTAGACAACTCACTAAAATAGAACTCAGTTTAATGATTTAAATCACAACATTTAATGAAATAGAAGAAAGAACAAATGTTTATTAAATATGAAAGGGCATTGTCTCAATCCTAGAAACAAATGGAATTACTCATTCATGATGGAGAAGAGAATATCAAATTCTAAATTAGAGAATTGTAATGTAAAGTGTGTCCCCTCATTGAGAGAGAATCCTCATTTATCCTAATTATAAAATATTGGGCTAAACCCAACAAAACAAATCTAAAAATAGGAATAGAATATGTCATCCACAGTCATGGGTGTATGTGATGCCTTCACTTCAAGTTGATTCTCTTCGATCCTGGATCCAAGGCGACTTATTTTGGCCCTTCAATTGGTCTTTGTATAGTTCAATACCAAATTCCATCTTCTTGCATTCAATATCTACTTTTTTGGTTTCAATCCATTCAAACTGCACAACATAGCCAAAAACACCCGCTCTACCCGAACAAAGAGAAATAAAAGCTAAAAACAATCCTAAAGTCCTAATTATGTCCTAAAATACAAGTTAAATTCAATAGAAATGTAGCATAGTTTCACACTCATCAAATCCCCTCAAGCTTATCTCTTGCTTGTCCTCAAGCAAGTATTATAACTAACTTTTATAGTCATGTATGAATGATAATATAGAAATCATTACCCAAAATAACTAGCAATCTCATGATAGTTTTGAAACAATCCAGCATTATGACAAGACAATCATAATTTTTTTTTAACTCAAGCTAAGTTTTTGAGTCATAACAACTGCATGAATTAGGGTCACTCTTCTCTCATCACTCTCATATGTTTAAAGGCCATAGTGTTTCGCTCAAAAAATTCATGAAAGTAAATTATCATAGCCTTGATAATAGACCAAATTGCCACTGACTGTTTTGAATGCATGTGAAAATCAAGAGGTATTTAAATGGTGTAATGAGGCCAATGTGAATGATTTAAGGTGAGATAATCAAAGAAAGGGTAATAGATAAGGCCTATATGTCCTGCATGGACCAGTTGCAAATACCCATTTTGAAGGGACAACTAATAGACAATGTTGTCTTATCACTTTTCACTCTATTTTTTCTTTAAAGTTTATGATTTTTTTGTGGTCGACACTATATACATTTCCCTAAAAAAGGCTCCAAACTCAGGGAAACACTAAAGTCGACACTAAACACTGAAATTAATGAACTAAAAAATGTATCTTCGACATATGTTACCTCCCACGAAGCGCTTGTTTAACATCATTAGCTTGACAGTTGATCCTTACCCACCACATAGGATCCTATGAACTCATACTGAGGGTGGAGGGAGTATTTTTATTTCCATTTTAGGTGTTTTCCCTTTCTTCTAATTATCAAATTTATGTATAACCCTCAAGCTCTCCTCATGCGGGTTGTAGGGGAGTGTTGAGCTTGCATCTATAAATTCATTACCCTCAACCACTTCCTCATCAAAATTCGAAGTGTCACCTTCCGGCATGCTTCTCTCCAAGAGATTCACATATTTCACTTTAGGAACTTCCTCTTTCATTACTTGGTTCAACATATCAACCCTACAACATGAGTCCTTAAGAGAAGGTTGTTTAAAAGATTTAGCAATATCAAATTCAACATTTTCATCCACTATGCTTAGGGAAAGTTTTTCATTTTTAACATCAATTATAATACCAGAGGTAGTAAAAAATGGTCTACCTAGTATGATTGAAATTTGTGTATCTTCTTCCATCTCTAGCATTACAAAATCCGTTGGAATGTAAAATTTCCCAACTTTGATAGGAACATCCTCCAAGATGTATATAAGAACTTTAACCAACCTATCCGCTAATTGAAGTGATATAGTAGTGGATTTTCTGTTTTAGTTCACCCACATCCAATTTTTTACATACAGATAAAGGCATGAGGCTCACACTTGCCCCTAAGTCACATAAAGCATAGTCAAAATTAGTATTATCAATTAAGCAAGGGATAGAGAAACTACCAGTATCTTTTAGTTTTGGAGGCAATTTATTTTGAATTAAAGCACTGCACTCCTAAGTTAAAACAATAATTTCATAATCCTCTAGTCATCTCTTTTTATATAGAATACCCTTAAGAAATTACATGTATGCAGACATCTCCTGTAGTATCTCAGTGAAGGACAAATTGATATATAATTTCTTAAGTATATGTAAGAATTTCTCATATTTCTTTTCTAACTTTGTCTTTGCAAATCTCTGGGGAAACGAAATTTTGGTACATATGGTGGTGGAGCTACATACTTAGACACATTTTCAAAATTTTGTTTCCTTTCAAGGAGTTGTGTCTCAGTGTGTTTCTCTTCCACTTGTGTATCATTCTCAGTTCGAGGAACATCCTTGAGTTCCTTCCCAGTCTTTAATCAGACAACCTTACAATGTTCATTATTTGGATTTTTCTCTGACTGTCCTAAAAACATTCATGTTTGCCTATTAAAGTTGCTAGCTTGTTGGACAATTTGTGTTTCTAACATTTTTTTATGGATGGTCAGATTTTCTATCTTGGAATTCAAATCATTTAACACATTTGCAATATTTTTATTAATCGTGATTTTATCCTCTTGAAATTTATTAAGGTTAACCCATAATTTTTCCTGACCTTCTATTATTGTTATAAGAGTGAGATCAATAGGAGAAGATTGTACATGTGGAAACCGTGTTGTAGGTTTCCTATTACCTTGCTCATCTTGATGTTGATGATTTAAAATGTTGTTGCTCCTCCAAGAAAGGTTGGAATTGTTCTACCTGTTTGGTGGGTTGAATTGATGTACGTTCCTCTCCTTGTACTCATAGTAATTACATGATTCATGTTGTTCATTGGCCCAAGCTCAATGTATAGGTTCGGTGAAATGTTTGCATTCAGACCACTCATGCCATTTTGCTTCACACCCCTCACATGTTTTAGTAGACTCAATAACATTAACATAGTATTTTCTAGCTTTCCAAACCTTTGAGAAAGGTTCTCCAACGTGGAAATTACCTTTTTCCAATTGTTTTCCTAAATATTATGCACCGGAGAGACTCCTTAGATGATGTCTCCTCTCATTCGCCTATTGATGATTATTGGAAACCACATTCTCTATAATCTTTGAAGCAGCATCAATTCCTTTGCACATAAAGA
>NC_032012.1:7043227-7138508 GCF_001865875.1 Lupinus angustifolius
AAAGAGTCCATCAATTGTTCTGATGGAAAGTCTAGTCCACTGTAGAAGTTCTGAACCAGCATCCAAGGTGGAATACCATGATGAGGGTAAGCTTTAGTTAGCTCATTTAGTCTTTCCCAAGCCTCAACAATTGACTCTTCATCCTTTTGACTGAAGTTTTGGATGAGGTGCGTATAGTGCACAATTTTGGAAAGAGGAAAGTATTTGTTGAGAAAAGCCTCCTCCAAAGTTCGTAATGTTGCTTGAATTTCAGCATTTTGATTCGTTAACCACGTCTTAGCTCTATCTCTAAGGAAATATGGAAACATGCAGAGACGAATGGCATCTTCAGAAGCCTCATGATCCTTACAATCTCACAGAATTCCAAGAACTAGTCAATATGAGCATTCAGGTCTTCATGAGCTCCTCCTCCAAATTGGTTCCGCATCACCATTTGGATAAGAGCATATGGCAAATAAAAATTCTCTGCCTCAATAGTTGGGCGGATTATTCTAGGACGTGAACTATGTGCATTAAGGGCTACATAGTCGTGAAGTGGTTTTTTATCTCGTTCAGCCATTCTGAGTAGTAATTTGAATTTTGGTATAAACCAAATGAGCAACCTGCAGCTATACCAATAAAAAGGAAAACGTGTAATACACTAGAATAAAGTAATGAATTAATTGAGAATTAAAGAAATTTGGACACAATCCCCGACAACGGCGCCAAAAACTTGATAGGGCAAATTGCAAGTGCACGATTATGTTGTCAAGTGATAAAATATCAATCCCATGAGGACTGAAAAATTCATTTAATTATAACAATTAATTTATACTTAACTCAAAGAGGAATAAAAAGTGAATTTTGAACAATTGACAAGAATAATTATGAAAATAATAAAAAGGATTGAAATCTAATTTAGGATGAGTTCCTAGGATAAGGGTTACCGCATTAGTACTCGCAAATCCTTGTTTTGATTATTTTCATGAACTTTAAGTTGTGAAGGTGAATTTCTCTTTGATTTGTGTCATCCTTTCTCGAGCTCTGACACGTGTACTCAATTGAAGTAGCACCTACTCTCATGGTACGATGTTCGGTTAAATACTTTACTTAGATCTTTCTATCCAATCGCTTTGTAGCAACCTAAGGTGAATTCTAGAAACCCCGAGAATCCTAAGACTACTCTCGTGAATTAGGATTCTAGTTTGAATAACTGAATGATCAGATAGTTGGGTTCACTTCTCGATTCTTCCCTAATGTATCTAAGAGATGTCATTTGTTGGCTAAACAACTCACACAAACAGAACTCAGTTTAATCATTTAATTCACAACACTCAATGAAATATAAGTAAGAACAAGTGTTTATTGAATATAAAAGGGCATAGCCTCAATCCTAGAAACAAAGAGAATTACTCACTCTTGATGGAGAAGGGAATACCAAATTCTGAATTAGAGAATTGTAATGTAAAGTGTGTCCCCTCCTTGAGGAAGAACCATCATTTATCCTAACTATAAAATATTGGGCTACGCCCAACAAGACAATCTAAAAATATGAATAGAATATGTCATCCACGACTGTGGGTGTATGAGACGCCTTCACTTTAAGTTGATTTTCTTCAATCCAAGCTCCAAGGCGACTTCTTTTGGCCCTACAATTGGTCTTCGCATAGCCAAAAACACCCGTTCAACCCGAATATAGAGGAATAAAAGCTAAAAACAATTCTAAAGTCCTAATTATGTCCTAAAATGCAAGTTAAATACAATGCAAATGTAGCATAATTTTACACTCATCACTCTTCCTATGTTTAAGGCAGACATGACATGATATTTCATGTCCTATTAAAAAATGGGCATTGTGTGGGCATAGGCAGAGCGACCCTAATTGACAATACTAATTATAAACAATTTCAACATCTACACATGTAAGAGCAGTGTTGTTAAAACAGGTTCGTCCTAGTCGGTTCAACCAGTAAACCGATCCATATATCAGTATAGTAAAATAATTATATCAGTCATGTAATTATATCGATCACAAGTGGCCAAAACCAACCAGTTTTCAATTGAACCGTATCGGTCATACTAGCTGGTTTTTATTTAAAATTAATTTTTTATTGATTTTTCAACATTAATGTTAATATATATGCATATTTAATTTTCACCGATATGCGGTTTAACTAGTGAACCACCAGTTGAACCGCTATACTACTATATCAATACCTAACCAGTTTGATGATTGATACCGTATTAATAAAACTGTGTAAGAGAACTTGATTCATTATTTATAATTTTTAAGTACCACACAAATTACATTATACATATTTATCAAGGTGCAAATTGAAAAAAAAATGTGAGCTTCAATAAGGAGAAAGACTTGTATTGACACATATCTATGTAGAGAAATCTAATAAAACTTGACAACATATTAAAATTTTAATTTTAACTAAAATTTAGTGATAAATAATAATAACAAAAAAACATAAATGCCTTCAAATATGATGTTGAATATATCTCTACATAAGTTTTTATCTCCATAGAGTACTTTCTTAAAGATATTATTTAGGTGTGGTTAAAAAGATAAAAAAAAAGTAATTTAATAAATTTGAAAAAAATTCTTGAGAGCAAGTGCCAAGTGCTACCCAAAATGATCCACCACCAGCCCCATTCTTCATGTTTTCAAGCATGTTGATGTTGCTACCATTCTCTTTAAAGAGGTTTGATTTTGCAGTTGTTTTTTAGAGAGGGAATAATAGAAAAGTGATAGTGAATCGTGCCATGGGGACTTTTGGTGTTCACATATTATGAGATGATATTAGGCATGTGGTTGTGTTGTAGGGTAACATGTCTTAGATATTTCCTGATGATTGGTGAAATACCAATCCTAGGATTTTGAATCTCATGATTCCCACACATAATATAAAGCATATAAAGTCATACCTGAATCCTTGAATCCATGTTCTCGATTCTACTCCTTTGATATACCTTTTGAGAGAGTTTGATATGATGACCTTCCTCAACCAAACCCTTAATTCCTTTTGGGACCTTCGTTTTCTCTCTGATTGGGAGAGGTGAAAACTATTTGTGATTTGGTATATTGGGGACCAAAACCTTCCTTATGCGTTAACTTATAGGATTCTCATTATCCCCTATGGGTTAACCTGATGGGTATCCACCCATTAAGCCCATATCTGTTATCAGCTTTTAGAAATCTAATGGGAGCCAGTAATTAGATCACTTATAATGTAACCCCGAAAATAATAGTTGATATCATGTATCAAATATATGATGTCCACCTTAATTAGAAATTATAAATTTCTAACAATCTCCCATTTGGGCTTCATATCTTCCTAAAACAATTATATCACAGGTTCTTTAGGCGCGCATCCGTATGCTATTTACGTTTAGACTTCTCCTTAATACAATCTGGTCCATCTCATAAATCAACTATGGAACCACCGCAACTTTCGTCAAATTTAAGTGTGACTCGACCACGATGATCACCATATTAATATACTCAATGACATAGATCAAATATGGATGAGTGACATGGAAAGTTCATGCAACATGATCTCAAACATGTCTATTTTCAACGGGCCATTCTTTATTCTTTAGTGAGATCAATCTAAAGTCTTTAATTGCAACATAATAGTTATAATGCACAACTTCAAAATGAAACAATAAACCATCAACTTTATTATGCATAAAAATCTACATATAATATCCAAAGCAAAACATAAAACATATAGACTCTCACTGAACTAAGGTACCCGAAGGAACAACACCCATATGAGAAACATGCTCATGAAAGACTTTAGTTACCAAACTCTTAGTCAGTGGATCAACTAGCATAAAATTTGACCCTATATGTTCTATGGAAACTTGTCCATTTTGAACACTTTCTTTAACAACCAGAAACTTTATGTCAATGAATTTTGACTTTGTAGAACTTCTATTGTTGTTGGAGTAAAGAACCACGGACTTGTTGTCGATCCTCAATAGTCTTTCAATACCATCGACCACATGTAAGCCACTGACAAAATTCTGCAACCATATGCCATGGTCTGATGTTTCAAAATAAGCCATGAATTCTGTAGCCATGGTTGAAGGAGCTCTAAGCGTCTGTTTCGCATAATTCCAAGAGATAACACCTCCAACCAATACAAACACATATCCAGAGGTGGAGTATCTACTGTCTAGACATCCAGAAAAATCAGAGTCAGAGTACCCAATAATCTCTAAATTCTTAGACCTGTGATAAGTGAGCATGTACTCCTTTGTTCTCTTCAAGTAACGCATAACGTGTTTGACTGCCTTCTAATGATGCATTCCAGGATTACTCAAATATCTGCCCAAAACTTCCACAACAAATGCTATGTCGGGACGCGTGCAAACTTGAGCATACATTAGACTTCATACTGCATATGCATAAGGAATCTTTTGCATCTCGTATCTTTCAAGGTCATTGTGGGGGCACTATTCGAGACTAAACTTGCCTCCCTTAGCTATAGGGGTATCCCCTGGTTCACTGTCTTTCATGCCAAATCTATCTAGGACTTTATCTATATAGCTTTCTTGTGATATACCTTGAGAGCGATCTCTTAGTATCTGAATACCTAATACAAAAGAAGCTTCCCCAAGAACTTCATTTCGAAATTATTCGTTGGAAATGTCTTGGTCTCATGCAATAGTCTCATATAACTACTAGAAAGCAGTATGATCATCGACATATCATACCAGGATGACAAATTTACTCCCACTGAACTTATGCTATACACAATCTTCAACTTTATTTGCCTCAAAACCATACGAGGTAATAACTTGATGAAATTTGTGATTCCATTGACGAGAAGCTTGTTTAAGACCATAAATGAATTTCTTTAATTTGCATATCATAGACTTTGAGCCAACTGACACAAAGTTTTCTGGTTGCACCATATTCTAAAAGAATCCTTCGAAGATACTGGAGAGAAGGTTTCTTTATAATCAATGCCTTCTTTATGAGTGAAGCCTTTAGCTACTAGACGAACTTTATATCTATCAATATCACCTTTCGAATCCCTCTTGGTTTTAAATATCCATTTTCAACCAATATGTTTTGCATCTTCAGGTAATTCGACAAGATCCCAAACGTCATTATCATGCATAGACTTCATCTCATCCTTCATGGAATCGATCCACTTTTGAGAGTTAGAACTTTTCGTGGCTTGACAAAATTTCAATGGATCATCTTCTGTTAACCCAATGTCATCTTCATGTTCTTGAAGAAATACAACATAATCATCAGGAATTTCATTTCTCCTCTCTCTAGTGGATCTCCTTAATGGTACTTCTACTTCTTTAGGTTGTTGAATTTGTTCAATAGGTACTTGAGGGAGAACCTCATTGTTGTCTTGTTCTAAAATATTGCTAGGAACAATATTTTGAACATTATCTTCTATTACCGAATTTAATCATTGAATGGTAATAAGCACAAGAACTCTGGAATAGATACCGATTCTTCCTCAAAGACAACATTCCTTATGTTCTCTTCCTTCCCAAAATCAACTTCCTCAAGAATTCTTGCATTTCCCGTCTCAAAAAAGAGTCTTGAAGTGGGATCATGAAATTTGTAGCCCCGAGAGCGTTCAACATAGCCAACAAAATAACAATTAACAGTTCTAGAGTCCAGTTTTCTTTCATG
Source organism: Lupinus angustifolius (assembly GCF_001865875.1). NCBI lineage: Eukaryota > Viridiplantae > Streptophyta > Magnoliopsida > Fabales > Fabaceae > Lupinus > Lupinus angustifolius. The sequence goes on from NC_032012.1 coordinate 7,048,884, forward strand.
CCGTCTATAAGACCACGCCTCAACTGGACAACCTCAAACGTGCAAGTGTTTTAAGCTTGGTCTTTTATTAGTCCAAAGCTCATATGGGGTTCTGGTAACTGCTTTACTTGGCACCTTATTAAGGATGTAAAATGCGGTCTTTAAAGCTTCCCCCCAAAGAGACTCTGGTAAGGAAGAATGACTAATCATACTTCTCACCATATCCTTAAGAGTTCGGTTTCGCCGCTCGGCAACACCATTCATGCTCGGTTTGCCTGGCATAATATATTGCGGATCAATTCCACACTCTCTGAGGAAAAGCGCAAATGGCCCTAGACATTGTTCTCCTGATCCATCATATCTGCCATAGTATTCACCACCACAGTCAGATTTGACAACCTTAATTTTCTTTCCAAGTTGAAGTTCAACTTCAGCCTTGAAAGATTTGAAAACATCCAAGAATTAAGACTTCTCATGTATAAGATATAGGTAGTCGTACCTATAGTAATCGTCTATGAACGTAATAAAATAATGTTGTCTATTCTAGGAAGCCATTGGTAAAGGGTAACACATATCCGTATGTATTAGTTCTACGACATCTTTAGCTCTTGCGGCACCTAACTTCCTTTTGTTTGTCTGTTTTCCCTTTATGCACTCAACACGAACCTCAAAATCTGATAAATCTAAAGGGTCAAGAATTTCACCCGACACAAGTCTTTGAATTCTTTACTTAGATATATGACCTAAAAGCTTCTGCCATAAGGTGGCTGAATTCTCTTTTAATTTTCGTTTTGTACCAAGTGAATTTGTTTGCAATATTTCATTAGTGGAACTGGAAACATCAAGCATTTACAGATTATCAATTAAAGAACCAGAACCAACAATATTTGAATTTTGATAGAGAGTAACTTTATTATTTCCAAAACAACAAGAAAAACCAAATTTGTCCAAGCTGGCAACACTAATTAAATTCCGCCTAAAAGACGTTACAACAAATGTCTCAAATAAATCCAAATGAAAATCAGTTCTTAAACATAATCTCAATGTTTCAATAGCCTCAACTACAACCCTTTTCCGTCACCCACAAAGATGAATCTCTCACCATCACTTGGTTGTCGGCTCCACATGCAACCCTGCATAGTGATACTAATATGAGTAGTAGCACTAGAATCTACCCACCAAATATCATTGGGTACAAAAGCCAAATTAATTTCATAACAAACAAGAGTTAGAAATTTACCCTTCTTTACACGCCATGAGGCATATTTAGGACACTCTTTATTTATGTGTCCTTGCTTCTTAAAGAAGTAACAAGTAAATTCCTCATTACTCTTCAATTTCTTTTGTTGAGGTGGCCTTTTCGCAGTATCCTTATTGCTCTTCTTTTTTCTTATTTTGAGGGGTCATAGCCAAGTGAGCACTTTCAGTCTTATCTCTCTGCAACCTATCTTCCTCTTGCATATAGTGAGATATAAGCTCATTAAGGGACCATTTGTCCTTCTCAGTGTTATAAATCACTTTGAATTGCCCAAAGTGTGCAGGAAGAGTGATCAAAACCAAGTGCACGAGCAGGTCATCACCAAGCTCTAAATTAAGTGACTTGAGTTTTGATGCGAGATTAGACATCTCTATAATGTACTCCCTTATGTTACATTTGCCTTTATACTTCATGGAGATGAGTTTAGCCAAAAGGCTACTAGTCTCCGCCTTTTCATTCTTGGCAAAGAATTGTTCTATTTCTTCAAGGAACTTCTTTGCACTTTCACCCTCGGATATAGAGCCCCGAAACACATCTGGAATAGAGCATTTCATGATCATCAGGGACATTCGGTTAGAGCGTTCCCATTTCTAAATTTTAGCCTCATCGAGGTTTTCTGCAGTGGAAATGGATTTCTCCACACGAAGTGCGAGATCCAATCCATACAGTCGAGAATAATTTCTACGGCTTCCTTCTAGACCTTAAAGTTTGTCTCATTCAGCAATGGGATGTTACTGATTTTAGCAGAAAAATTTGCATCATTGGTAAAAGACACTAAATCCACATAACAAAGAATTAATAACATGTTCAAATCTAAACAAACAAATCATGTAATATATACAAAAAACAAGATATGTTCACATAATAGACTCATCACAAGATACCTAATATAACATCAATCTCTAGTCTTTGGACATAGAAATAAATTTGTAAGTGATACTCTTAATATAATGATCAAATATTAACAATTAGTTCTGTCAAACAATAGCTTTTCTTTGGACCGACTATTATTCACATGAAAACAAACTTTATAATTGTTACATATTTATCATCACATGTATGTTATTATTTGGTCAAATTGTATCTTCCTTTGGGTCAAACACAATTCACATAAATAATCTCATACTCATCTATGTAATTTCAATTAATTTTCACAATAGAGGTTACTTTGGCAACATATTGCATTAATTAATTCAAAATAATTACCAGATAAAAGGAAAAACACAATATGGGTTCATTACAAAAAATATAATCTTGGAATTAAAACTTTCAGATTTGATATCTTTTATAATTATCAAATCTAATCCCACAATATAATTCCAAATAAAAATATATATATTACACATATATCAATGCATAAAAAAATACAATCTTAATCAATACAAAGTATTATCAAAATTGCAAAACAAATATGTTCATGCATATTTTAAAACATATTTCAATTATATTGCAATGCAATTCATATATCTCTATATATCAGACAACCAAAAAATATATATGACGGAAATTGAATATATTTATATATTGCAAAACGTCAATATCAAATCAAATCAAAATTGCTTAATAAATTGAATATGTATAATAATTAGAAAAGCAATAAACCATCAACTTTATTATGCATAAAAAATTGTATATAATATCCAAAGCAAAACATAAAACATATAGACTTCCACTGAACTAAGGTATCCTAAGGAACAACACGTCAACACCCATATGAGCAACATGCTCATGAAAGACTTTAGGTACCAAACCCTTAGCCACTGGATCAATTAGCATAAAATTTGTCCATATATGTTCTATGGAAACTTTTCCATTTTGAACACTTTCTTTAACAACCAGAAATTTTATATCACTGAATTTTGACTTTGTAGAACTCTTATTGTTGTTGGGGTAACAAACCGCGGACTTGTTGTCACAATAAATCCACAATGGTCTTTCAATACCATCGACCACACGTAAGCTAGTGACAAAATTCCACAACCTTATGCCATGGTCTGATGTTTTTCAAAACAAACCAGGAACTCCACAGTCATGGTTGAAGGAGCTATAAACGTCTATTTCACATACTTCAAAGAGATATCACCTCCAGCCAATACAAACACATATCTAGAGGTGGAGTATCTACTATCTAGACATCCAGCAAAATTGGAGTCAGAGTACCCAATGATCTCTAAATTCTCAGAGCTCCGATAAGTGAGCATGTACTCATTTGTTCTCTTCAAGTAACACAAAACGTGTTTGACTGCCTTCCAATGATGCATTCCAGGATTACTCAAATATCTGCCCAGAACTCCCACAACAAATGTTATGTTGGGACGTGTGCNCAGCAAACTTGAGCATACATTAGACTTCCTACTACAGATGCATAAGGAATCTTTTGTATCTCGTATCTTTCAAGGTCATTGTTGGGGCACTGTTCGAGACTAAACTTGTCTCCATTAGCTATAGGGGTATCCCCTGGTTTACTGTCTTTCATGCCAAATATATATAGGACTTTATCTATATAGCTTTCTTGTGATAACCTTATGATACCTTGAGAACGGTCTCTCAATATCTGAATACCTAATACAAAAGAAGCTTCCCCAAGATCTTTCATTTTGAAATTCTTCGTTAGAAATCTTTTGGTCTCATGCAATAGTCTCATATCACTGCTAGCAAGCAGTATATCATTGACATATAATACCAGGAAGATAAATTTACTCCCACTGAACTTATGATATACACAATCTTCAACTTTATTGGCCTCAAAAGCATACAAGGTAATAACTTGATGAAATCTGTGATTTCATTGACGAGAAGCTTGTTTAAGCCCATAGATGGATTTCTTTAATTTTCATGTCATAGACTTTGAGCCAACTGACACAAAGTTTTCTGATTGCACCATATAGATCGTTTCCTTAATGTCACCATTAAGAAACACAGACTTAACATCCATCTGATATAGCACTAAATCAAAATGAGCTACTAGTGCCAATATTATTCTAAAAGAATCCTTCGAAGATACTGGAGAGAATGTGTCTTTATAATCAATGCCTTCTTTCTGAGTGAAGCCTTTAGCTACTAGACGAGCTTTATATCTGTCAATATTACCCTTTGAATCCCTCTTGGTATTAAATATCTATTTGCAACCAATAGGTTTCGCACCTTCAGGTAATTCAACAAGATCCCAAACGTCATTATCATGCATAAACTTCATCTCATCCTTCATGGCATCGATCCACTTTTGAAAGTTAGAACTTTTCATGGCTTGACAAAAGTTCAATGGATCATTTTCTGTTAACTCAATGCCATTCTCATGTTCTTGAAGAAATACAATATAATCATAAGGAATTGTACTTCTCCTCTCTAGTGGATCTCCTTAGTGGCACTTCTACTTCTTGAGGATATTGAATTTGTTCTATAGGTACTTGAGGGAGAACATCATTATTGTCTTGTTCTGGAATATTGTCAGGGACAATATTCTGAACATTATCTTCTATTACCGAATTTATCTCTTGAATGGTAATAGACACAAGAACTTATTCACTATTAGTGATAGGTTCTTCCTCAAAGATAACATTCCTTATGTTCTATTCCTTCCCAAAATCAACTTCCTGAAGAAATATTGCATTTTCTGTCTCAAAAATAAGGCTTGAAGTGGGATCATAAAATTTATTGCTCCGAGAGCGTTCAACATAGCCAACAAAATAACATTTAATTGTTCTTGAGTCCAGTTTTCTTTCATGCGGGCTATAAGGTCGCGCCTCAGCTGGACCACCACAAATGTGCAAGTGTTTTAAGCTTGGTCTTTTATTAGTTCAAAGCTCATATGAGGTTTTGTTAACTGCTTTACATGGCACCCTATTAAGGATGTAAACTGTGGTCTTTAAAATTGTCCCCCAAAGAGACTCTAGAAATGAAGAATGACTAATTATACTTCTCACCATATCCTTAAGAGTTCGGTTTAATCGCTCAACAACACCCTTTGTGCTAGGTTTGCCTGGCATAATGTATTGCAGAACAATTCCACATTCTCTAAGGAAAAACACAAATAGCCTTTTTACAACATCCTTATTATTCTTTCTTATCTTATTCTGAGAGGTCATAGTTAAGTGAGCATTTTCAGTCTTATCTCTCTATAGTCTCTCTTCCTCTTCCACATAGTCCATCTGAGTGTTATAACTCACTTTCGATTGCCCAAAGTGTGCAGAAAGCAAGATCAAAACCAAGTGCACGAGCAAGTCATCACCAAGCTCGAACTTAAGTGACTTGAGTTTTGATGCGAGATTAGACATCTCCATAATGTACTCCCTTATGTTCCATTTGCCTTTATACTTCATGGAGATGAGTTTAGCCAAAAGGCTACTCGTCTCCGCCTTTTCATTTTTGGCAAAGCATGGTTCTATTTCTTTAAGGAACTTTCTTGCACCCTGACCCTAAAAAATAGAGCACCAAAATGCTCTTGGAATAGAGTGTTTCATGATCATTAGACACATTCATTTAGAGTGTTCTTATTTCTCCATTTTAACTTCATTGAGTATTTCCATAGTAGAAATGAGTTTCTCCACCTGAAGTGTCAGATCTAAATCCATACAGCCAAGAATAATTTCTACGGCTTCCTTATAGACCTTAAAGTTTGTCTCATTCATCAATTAGATGTTCTTAAATTGAGCATAAATATTTGCAGCACTAGTAAAAGAATAAAACAAATTGCAATCATTCTTGCAATTAAACTCACATTCAACTTTAATACTTAAATTCAAATGATAATGGGGCACATCACGAGTTACCTAACACAACATTAATATTCAGTCTTTGGACAAAAATATTAACTTGAAAGTGGTACACTCAATGTAATAATCAAATATTGATAATCAGTCTTGTCAAACAATAAACCTTTCTTTGGACCGACTTACTATTCACATGGAAAACTATATGATTATCACATATTTATTGCTACAAGTATGTTTGTAATTTGGGCCAAATAGTAATTTTCCTTTGGGCCAATCACTATCCGCATAAAATCCAAACATACAATTGGCTTGATATTTTATATCAATCACTAATGATACTCTTGTTTGTGGTCAAACATTGATCATAATGCATGTCAAATAATAAATCCTTCTTTGGACTGAATTGTCATTTACATATGCAACTTTATAATAATCAAATGTTTATCATCACATGTGTGTGTATAATCCGGTCAAATAATAATCTTCCTTTAGGCCGATTAATAGCCGCATGGATACATATATGCACTAGCATTTGACATTTATTGTGAACAATTCACAGAATAGATGCCACTTTGGCTACTTCATATTTAATAGGTTCTCTTAAAATGACAAACAATTTTATTTTCCAAAAGAAATACAATTTAGTTGACTTTGATTCAACATAACCTTAATCCAAAACATATATTATTTATATCCACATATAAATACGTATATTCATTATAGCCTATTGATAGCATTGCATCATTCTCATCACAAGGACTGCATTTCGAATTCCAGTGATGGTCCCTTTGAATTTTCCATAAAAAAACTATTACCATTTTATACATGATTAAACATGGCAGGACAAGCTATCCAAACAGAAACAATATTTCAACAATAGCAACCACTTAATAATGCAATCAACCACCAAACAATGTAACAAACCATAAGTGGTGCAACCATTTAAACAAACATGTCATATAATATACATAAAACAAGACATGTTCACATAATACTTATCACAAGATACCTAACGCAACATCAATTTCTAGTCTTTGGACAGAGAAATTAATTTGTAAGTGGTACCCTCAATGTAATGATCAAATATTAGCAATTAGTTTTGTCAAACAATAGCCTTTCTTTGGATCAACTATTATTCACATGAAAAAAAACTTTATATTTGTTACATATTTATCATCACAAGTATGTTATTATTTGGCCAAATTATGTCTTCCTTTGGGCCGAACACAATTCGCATAAATAATCTCATACTCATCTGTATAATTTTAATCAATTTCTACAATAGAGGTTACTTTGACAATATAATGTATCAATTAATTCAAAAATAATTACCAGACAAAAAGTAAACAATATGGGCCAATTGTAAAAAATATATAATATTAGAATTAAAACCTTCAGATTTGATATCTTTTACGATTAACAAATCTAATCCCACAATATAATTCCAAATCAAAAAAAGAATATATTACATATATCAACACTTAAAAATGGATGCAATCTTAATCAAATACATAATAGGTTCAGAGTTAAATGCATAAAAATATATATGCAAATCATTATAAAAAAATTCCAAATATAATATGATCATGCCCAACTTTAAAACATCAAGAGCATATCTTTTATATATATTTGGTCCAATTATTTCATACATATATATGCACTTCCAAAATACAATATATATTTAATTACAAGCATTAAGCTTAAACATAATATATATAGCTTAACTTCAATCCTTATTTATGTGTCTTAAAACAAGGTGAATCGCATATTTATTGCTCATGATGATAGGTACATATTTTTTGCAATAATCATATTCAAAAAGAATTGAAAACAATAAGTATAGTATTTAAAAATCTCAAATATAGAGAAATATATTTGATCAAACCATAATTATATATATAACATATATGTAGATATTCAGATTGCACAATACCTCAATGTATAAGAAATACATATTGCTCACATATAATATATATATATATATACACCTTATACATATACTTTAACAAATTGCAAAATCTATGAAGTAACAAAAGTCAATGTCCAACAATAAGATATTAGTGCACATATAATATGCATATTACATAACAGAGTCATAAAAGTTAATGCAATGTTCATGCACAGATCTAAATATATACACTTCAACACATGTTGAAATGATTCATAATGTAAATTTCTCATAATTCAAATAAGCGGAAGCATATAAAAGTTATCATCATTATTCCTAAATACCTAATTTTCATCAATAGCGGAAGAATAAAAATCTCCAAGTTTAAAAAAGTAGGGTTCATAAAAAAATGGGGGAAAACATCTTTAATGGAGAACCATAAAATTCAGAACCTAAAGCTCTGATACCACTTGTTACATATTTCCTGATGATTGGTGAAATATCAATCCTAGTATCTTGAATCTCATGATTCTCACACGTAATATAATGCATATAAAGTCATACTTGAATCCCTGAATCCATGTTCTCGAGTCTACTTCTTTGATATATCTTTTGAGAGAGTTTTGGTATGATGACCTTCCTCAACCAAACTCTTAAGTCCTTTAGGGACCTTCGTTTTCTCTCTGATGAGGAAAGGTGAAAACTATTTGTGATTTGGTGTATTGGAGACCAAAACCTTCCTTATGTGTTAACTTATAGGGTTCTCATTATCTCATATGGGTTAACCTGATGGGTATCCACCCATTAAGTCCATATTTGTTATCAGCTTTTAGAAATCTAAGGGGAGTCAGTAATTAGATCACGTATAATGTAACCCCGAAAATAAATAGCTATTATCATTGTATCAAATATATGATGCCCACCTTAATTATAAATTTCTAACAATATGTACTCTTCGTAAATTTCCTAATAGGCTTAGGTTGGTTATGAGGAGTAAGGTGGACATGTAAGATATTGTACTCAATCATATCTTGAATCACAAACATTATACATGTGTGTGAATTCATTGGTCATTGATTACATTATATAGTTGTTACATGTTTTATGAGTAATTCGAGTAAGGATTATCCAATAATAAAAAGTCAAATGTCACACAATAACAAACAAAAGATAATATGTAATGACATTTTTATTATTTTATTTACTATGAAATCCTATTTTTGCTATTAAAAATATGAGAAGGTCATAGAAACTAGGGGTGAGCAGGAGTCAACCATACCCTCTCACTGATATGGTCCAATCATGATCGGACTCGAATATGGTCAGATTTTATCGGGTTTAGGGCCGAGTTCGAGTTCAAAAGTTAGACTTAGTCAATATTTAGGGCTGGGTAGGGACCAATCATGACCCGACCCGTAACATGGTCACTCACTCATCATGTTTGTATATGTCTCTATTCAAATGTGTACAGAATAATGATACATTTTTATCGAAAGTATCATTGATTCTCTAATTTTTTTCATCATATATACATGATTAATAATATATATACATATATCATTTTATATGTCAAATTACTTACTCATAATAATAAATAATATTGAGAAAACTCTATCTAAAATGAGTATGCATTATATTTAATCGGATCGAGTTCAAATTTAAAGGCTGATTCGATCAATATTTAGGATCGGATTCACTTCGGATCTAAATCCAGGTTCAAAAAGATGATAACCTGTTCCAACCTGTCTCACTCATCTCAACCCGGTTCATGCTACTTCCTAATAGAATTAAGTATTTTTATTGTCTCTCTATTACTTCTATTACTGAAGAAGATATGTGTTTTCCACTAATTCTATGTCATCAATGAATTGAGTTCATTAGATATCTTACCCATTCTTTATTCCATGCTTGTATAAATGTTGTAGAAATTATAACCCTTAGTTGGTGCGCCTATATTTCACGACATTACGCGATAATCTAATGCTTGTTTCTGTATAATCTCTTGTTCATAGGAGTGTTTATGTGGTGTATGTTGTGAATTTCGATTTTGTGACCATTTTGATAAGCTAGTTAAGCTCTTATGCTCTCATAATACTTTATATATTTACCATACTTATGTAGACTCGAGTTATTTTATTGATATAATATCACTATCTACTTTCTTACCCTAAAACTCATTTTGTTAACTTGACCTCACAACACCTTCGTGTGATGGTTGCATGACCAAATATATATATATTTTATTGATATAATATCATCACCTGTTTGTGAAAATGATAGTGGTGTGAATCGCTGAGGTTTTAGAACTTTATGCTTTTTATTATACCCTCAACTTTAGTACTAATACATTTTAAACATTACGAATTATTACTTTTGGTTCCAATACAATGTTCTCCACTTCTCCTTAAGCATAGTGTTCAAACTTCAAAGTGATCCATACACTCATAAAACTAGTACACTTAACCGAACATAACAACATTTAGAATATCATTTATATCTTAGTGTTAGTATTTTTTTATTAACTTTCAAGGGCAGGTTTGATAAAAACAACAAAGAATATAAAAAAAGTGTCCCTTTTATTTAAATTTCTTTATAAGTGGCTTGACCAGGAGAGAAAACTAGTGATATAAAAATCATACCGTGCCGGCCGGTTCGACCGGAAAATCAGCGAACCAGACCCCTAACCGGTACGGTACGGATGTTGAACCGGCCAAATATCAAAACCCTTCCAAAATCGGTGAACCGGCCGAAATTTAACTAAATCGGACAATACACATTTTTTTTATAAAAAAAACTTAAAACCCTTCTTGAACATTTTTATAAATTTTTTTTTACTAAATCAGGCAATACATATATTTTTTTTATAAAAAAAAAACTTAAAAACTTAAAACTCATTACAAGGTGACCCCTCTTTTCAACCCTTATTCAACATTTCAAGGCATATATTTCTAAGACATACGTAGATTATACATTTTGGTTTCTAACATTGGTGTGTAATCTTGGAGTCAATTGTCCAAAGGTAAGATTTGGTGCAAAAATGGAACCTCAATATGAGACAACTTTGACTTCTTAGTGTTAGATATTAAAACTCCAAATTTATTTGTTTTATAGAGTTTATGAACTTGTGTCATTTATTTATATTTTGCGTTTGTTATGTGATACTTTTGGATTGATATATATTTTGCAATTTAGACTTTGAATTTGTTAAAAACTTAAAGTTATTTTTGTTATGTGAATTTTGAGTAGATTATGAATATGAATTATAAATTTGAGTATCTACCTATTTGAAATTTTTTGTTATAGGTTTACATATATAAATTTAAGTAGGTATGTCCGGTTTAATTACTAAACCACTAGTTGAACCATTGTACCACTATATTAGTACTCTGACCGATTTGATAACCGATACGGTTTAACAACACAGGATTTTAATATTTTTTATTCACCCTGTTTTATTTTTTAGCTTCAATTTTACTAATTATGAAGCAAGTCATGAGTAAATGTTATGGTGTTTTATATATTAATACAAGACCTTGATACTAAAATATTAAAAAAAACTATAAACCCACAACTTGCCTTTTTTATTTCCTCAGATTTTTCACAACGCCATTTTCATTGAATATGTTACCATCTCCACCTTGCCACTATTATTGTTGTTATATTTGCCTCTTCTATTTTTGCAATCATCTATGTAATCAAAGAATATTATAATACCAACAAGGTGTTAAAATATTTTTAAAGATGTCCAAACGATCAAATATTCGATTATTGGAAATGACGTTTGTTGGGAGGGACAACTACATACCCTAAAAGAGATTAATTCATTATCCAAAAGGATAAGAAAATACTTTGGTAATACAGAAAAAACAGCATTATAATATATTTTGCATTGTTATTCTTATATTTTACATGCAATTCCAAATGGCATACATAATATACTGTTAGATAATTAGATAACTAACTCAATTATTTATGTAAGGTTGGTTAGTAATGGGCATCAAACACACCTTGTAATCAAAATTTATAATATTATTAGTAATCTTGTATTTAAATATATTCGTTCTCCATTTGTTTTCTCTTTAACCCAAGTCTAATACATCGTGTTTTTATTTTTCAATTGAAAACTAAACATTCCAATTTAGGTTTGCAAGTTCCACTTTCTCCTCTGATTTTGTTCTTACGCATCGCAATTTCTCATCGCTTTCGCTTTCCAATCTCGCCAAATCAAATCATATATTGTGACACGGTATCATATCATGTTCCTTGTTCCCAATTTTTTTTAAGACTGTTAGAATATACAAATTGTGTTTCAGTATACTTCGAAATTCATTGCATTCCAATTTTTTTAGGAATTATCAATTTATCATGCTTGTTCATGAAGTCATAATCTACACATATTAAATATATATTGATGCTTAATTGGCATTTGCTTATAGGAATTAGAACAATGGCAGAAGATCTGGTGCTAGATACTGCAATTAGAGACTGGGTATTGATCCCTCTTTCTGTTGTTATGGTTCTTATTGGTGTGCTCCGTTATTTTGTCTCGAAGCTTATGCGTTCTTCTCAAACTCCTGATGCCAAAATTGTTAAAGAGGGGTACTTTATATCTCTTTCTCAATAGTTGATTATGTAGCTAGGTACTTTTTTGCTCTTATTTTGATATGAGGAGGATATTTTTTGGTGATACTAATACAGGCAAGTGATGCTTAGAGCTCGGAATTTACGTGCTGGAGCAAACTTTATTCCTTTGAAGGCTTTTCGCGCCCGCAAGATTTATTTTTGCAATGAGGTTTGTTTATTTGGTGTGTATATTGTAGTTTTCAGAAGGTTTTGATGAGTGATTCTTCATAGGGAGAAATTTTACTGTTCACTATTGTGAGAAATTGGTTCGGCGATGTTTGTGAACTTTTATTGGGTTGGACTAATATGCTTTTGCTCAAACCATCCTTTACTGGATACTTCATGAATAAATTTCAATTTGGCGTTTTTACAACAGCTATAGAATTTATATGTTAATAACTCTGTCATTAGACTTGTCTAGTGTATTGAATGATCAATATCATACATCATTGAAAAGTCAACTAACTGTTTGTCTACTCTCATTGAAGGAAAATGGCCTGTTGTTTGTCCCAAAGGGCCAAGTCACGAATCCACAAGCACAAATGTTCTCGGATCCAAACATGGCCATGGATATGATGAAGAAAAACCTTTCAATGATCATTCCTCAGGTGTTGAAATTAGAGTTTCACTGTACTTTGGCATAAGATTTTAGATCATACTCCTTTTGTGTTATTGTTGTTTTTGCCAATATGAGGAGATGCCTTGCTATCACTTTCTTATGTTTTTTACCCTTGATGGACAGACTCTTACCTTTGCTTGGGTGAACTTTTTCTTTTCTGGATTTGTAGCAGGTAATTTTTTTCATTTACCCTCATTGTTCTTCCTGGTTGAGTGGAAAATTTCTTCTTACATGAATTAATATTCTCCAACACGCCCTTGTTTATACCAAGCACTAGCTGAATGCTTTTTCTGTTAATAATTATGCAACCAGTATTTTGTATAAGCGCATACATATCTTGACTTATGGTAGTACCCTCTGTTGGGCCTAGCCTTAGATTTCCGACTTTTATTATTTTCCTCTAAGAAGTTGTCCCAAACTTTTCTGCAGCCAAGATTCCCTTTCCGCTGACACAGAGGTTCAGATCAATGTTACAGAATGGGATAGACCTAAGCACAGTAGATGTTAGCTATGTCAGCAGTCGCTCTTGGTAATCTTCATTTCCATGGACTTTACCCTTTTATCTGAGCATATATCTCTATCTACCTGTTTTACTCTTTGGTTTAATTGTCATGATTGCATTTCAGGTACTTCCTCAATCTGTTTGGATTAAGAGGATTTTTTAGTCTCATCTTGGGGGAAGAAAATGGTCAGTGACAGTTTGAAAATTTTAATTATCTCATCAATTTCATGAATTCCAGTTTTTAATACTTTTCACTATTTTGTCCATTCCCCCTTTAAAGCTATGATTTGTGATGTGTTCTTGACTTGTTTTTAATACAGCGGTAGATGATACACAACGTATGATGCAAATGGGTGGGTTTGGGTTCGATCCTTCAAAGGTACTAATCTGAGTGGTATTTCATGAATTTGAAAATCAATATTTGCAGTCCTATAGGTCTAATATTCGCAATTAATTAACATTTAGCATTTAATCACATGACTAATTGATTCCACACCCACCCCAACTTTTTTCTCCACCATCCTGCAAGGAAAATATGATAACTTTTATTATTTCAATGAGGTGCCTTGCTATGGATGATTTTTCACAGATGGCATCTGCCAGGTGAAACTTAGCACACTTATAGAAAGAGAATCAAAATGTAGGTGCACTACACCTAGTGTATATAAGAAAAGGAAAAAAAAGGGTTTAAGAGGATTTGGCTATTTTGGTTAATGGTAAATGAGTATATGACAGATTCCTCATCTGCTCAAAGTTCGAACATGGAGTCGGAAAGGTGTAACTGCAACTCAAGTGAACCCTAGTGTCTGACAAAATAAACCTCCATCTTATGGTTTTTTATCATCTATTTATTTATTAATATTGTTTTCAGGGTTTGAGTGCCGAGAAAGACAATCTTGACATAACCCAGCATGACTGGGTTTTACCAAATTTTGAGCAGCATGCTGAAGCTGTTTTAAGGAAATTCGTCAGTTGAACACCTATGCAATGGGAGGTTTAATTGCTTGCATTAACAGGATACAACACGCAGATTGTAATTTTGCTGTTTGAGCTGTACCATTAGCTCTCAGGTCATGTTTAGACAATGAGTGTATTTTGAAGCTGAACTTTTTCTCATTTTATCATTAGAAAACATTTTGCCTTTTTGTTGAAACCAGAAATGAAATTAACCAATCTTGTGTATGTTTTCCAGAATGCCTATAAATTATATGAAGCATTAACATTTCCCATGAAATGTTGCGCAATGTACTGTGCTTGAAGTCATCATATTAGTACCTTTGCCTTTGAATTTTCAATGGTCATATAAGGCTGAGTGAGAATCCAAGACCTTGTCTTAGATATTAAAATTCAACCATATCAAATCTGCAATTAATTCCAAAAAACAGCAGTATGAATTTCGACAGCAACTTAGATCCCTGGTTGGCTTTTGAAGTTATTGTAGATTTGGTCAATATGGTCTTTCATCCATTTTCTTTTCCCCTTTGTCATATGCACCAATCCTTTATTTTTCCAAATATCAATTCCTAACATTTATTATGATCTAGTACATTAATTGACTTGGGTTCCATATACCATGCCCTTTATTCTCTTATAAATATTATAAGACAAAAGACATAGAGAAGTACATAATGGTGGATGCATATCTGCAACACAATTCAGCCCAGGGCGATTTAAAAGTGAAAGGGATAAGAACTAAAGTTTTTTTAAAACATGTATCTCTCACTAAGTCAATCTTGGTGCATTGGTAAGGTTATTTGTCATGTGACTTGCAAATCATTCAAATCCTAAAATCTATTCTCTTGAAAATAATGTTGCATATATCTACTACTATGCCCAGATACATCTAATGTGTTTATGGTCCAAAGGGTTGTTATTAGAAGAAAATCCTCCTAATGTGTTTACAAGGAAGTTGTGAGGGATTATGCTCTCTATAACAATTCAAAAGGGCTTGACACCCTCCATTTGAGCATTTCAGGCTCTAAAGCAGTTATATGATTAATTTTTTTGTTTCTCCAGTGGTACCACTTATGGTTCATTTGGAAGGTCATTTGGTATAGGCCTGAAAAGGGCAGAACGTTCTTAAATACCCCTCCCCTCTATCAAAAAATGGTAAAAATTATAAAGAAAATTATTTTAAAATTTACCAAAAAAATCAGTAAGAAATGACATCGTTTTGTTGACTCTATTAACTTATCTAGCGGGTAAATATCACATATGGTCACATGTAAGATAACGGTTGCATCAATTATTCTGTTAAGATTAGCATACATAGGTTAACGATGAGACCAATATGAATCACAATTTTTATTAAAGATATATGATAGTTTATTTTGGAAGATGATAGTTGGTTAGAAAGTTAGGAATTAGCAAGTTAGGTTTATGTTAATTACTTGTTTTACAAGCTTTCTTTTCTTCTTTTCTCGTGTATAAATAAACCATATTGGCTCACTTATTCAATCAATTCAATTCTTTCAATGAGAATATTATCAATCTTTGTTTCTCATTCTTCTTTCTTTAAGCTTTTTTTTATACACTTCTTGATTCATCAAGAAGTTTTCTTTTCAGGCTCCTACCACATTGTAAAATAGTTGAGTTTTTGTTAGTCGGTTAGTTAATTTGGTTAGGGTAGTTAGTGTTTTTTTCCCTTTATATAGATTATTCAATGTAACTTTGGAATTCAATTCAATAACATTTTCATTCTTTCTTGTTTATCAAGAATCTCTATTATCCATGTCTACTACCATTTTAACATGTTATCGTAGCTTGCAGCAATTCTAAATGGCACGAAATAATGCAAGCAGACTATCAACCACGCCGTCCCCAGGATAAAACAGTCCAGATCTCTGTTATTGAATTCTTACTGCACTATAAGAACCGATCTCGAATACACCCACCACAATATGACTACCAGTGCCAATTCTTGAAATTACCCACAATACTGACTACCAGTGTCAGTTCTCGAAATCCCACAATATGGCTACCTGTGTCAATTCTTTAAGTGCCACAGAAAGAAAGGGGGAGAAGTTTGCCGGAAATGCATCGGCGGAATATTAGGGGGAGAAAGAAAAGTTAATAAGAAACGCCTTCAACTTCGTGCAAGTTAAAATGAAGGGAGAAAACCTCTATTTATAACATGAGATTTTTCTCATGTACTCATTTCTCCAATGTGGGACTTGGGAGCTTAATTTTTATTTTTCAAAACTCTTCCATGTGGGACTTTGAGAATTGTTTTTTCAAACTCTACTATGTGGGACTTGGGTGTTTTTTTTTATATTTCACACCCAAAAGTTCTCACTCATGATTTTCAACAAACCATGTTCCAACAGGTACAGATTCATCATCTTTCTCAATGAGATATCATGTGGATTATATAACATTCTTGCACCAAGATGGAAATCATTAGGTCCTTTAGAGTCATGAGACTTACAACCACAGGGGCTCAAACATGTAAACTTCCTCTTCTTAAGATTCTTGGTAGTTCGTCCACTTCACCCCTCTCCTCCTCCTCAACCTTTTGTTGATGAAAATCATGTTGAAGAAACTATTCACTACATTGTACAATTGAACAACAACACAAGGAATGAGGATTACATCATTTCCAGCATAAAGATTGATTAAATGGTTCACACATATTATGTGTTGCATTTTGGGGTTGTTGTTTAAGTGAAAGAATAATTTTCTTCCTATTCCAGGGTGCATCATTCATGTTTAGGCATGGACCAAGGAAGAACACCAAATATTATGAAGTTCTGGGTGTTTCAAGAAGTCCAATAACTTGAAGAAGATAGGGAAGACCAAGAATAACATCAAAAAACAAGAATACCATGCAACAGTGTGTGTCCAACCATGCACAGTGGTCGATCATCAGATTAAGAATCTACGCATTCTTTCATATATTCCCTCAATTATTTCTCATTTCTTTATTACTCTAGTTTCTTTACTTCTCTCTCATTAGACATACAACAATATAGTGTGTAATTTTTCTCATTGAAGCAACATATAAGGATCAAGATTAAGGTTCATCTCTTTTCTCTCTTTCATCCTTTATGATTGATTTGCTTATGTCAAATAAATGGTTAAGCATCAGATGAAATTGCTTCTGCCAAATGGTGGTTAAACGTTAGTATTGCTTCACGTTCAGATTTCAAGACTGGGAGAGGAAGATTTGCTCACCAGCAAGAGGAGGTATTAAAGTATATCATCGTATTCAACCCAATTATTTCAAGCTTGGAATGCTTGATACATTCCAGCTTGCAGGGAAATGTTAAAATAGTTGAGTTTTTGTTAGTCGGTTAGTTAATTTGGTTAGGATAGTTAGTGTTTTATTCCCTTTATATAGATGATTCAATGTGACTTTGGAATTCAATTTAATAACATTTTCTCATTCTTTCTTATTCATTAAGAATCTCTATTATTCATACCTACTACCATTTTAACAATTTTGAAGATTGAAGACTGAAATAATAATTAAATTTGTTATAGATTAAATTGATGTGCACATAAAATATCAAAATGAGTATTACTATGTTTCAAATTCCAAAACCCCGAAAGATATAATAACAAGGATTCAAAGAGATTGGCAATGAAGTTTTAAATATTGATTAAATTGCATTGAAAAGACAAGAGAAAGCAACATGTGTCTGGACTTCAGAATACTTGATTAATGAGCTAAATGAAATTTTTATATTAACTAAAATTTTGACCAGCTAGTGTGACATGTGTTTAGTTGATTAAATAAACATATTACATTTATTATAGATTGATATATTACATTATTACTTTAAAGAAGAAATTGATATATCCCGTATTAAATATTTTTAACCACAAGAATGTAAAATATTTTACAAAGTGATATTTTATTTATTAATAATTAATTTACTTTTTATGTGTAAGAGAATTTAGTAAGATAATATATCATTATTCTTAGTTTAATTTACTAGATCCATATATAATTCAAATAGGTATGATAATATGATCTGAATAAGTGAATATCTATCCAAACTCGATCCAAATTTAATGGATAAAACTCGTTTGAGATGAGATTAGATTATTTCAATTTCAAATATTAGATTCGAGGTTGTCTTTGATATAGGTAATGTTTGACTACAAACTCATATTGTACTCAATTTATACACCAAACAAAAAATTATAAAATTATTCCATATATACAACAAATCTACAACACCAAAGAGTAAAAAATCCTATTTAAATGATAGAGTCATATTTCAAATATCCCAAATTCGACTTAGGGACATGATAATATTTTTTTATTCCCCATACATTTGGGACCATATTCGTAGCAAATACTCAGTCTAATGTCTCATTCTTACATTCAAATCACTCTCTAATTTTTAATTGCATTCTAAGGGCATATAATATTTTTAATATGTTTTATGTATATAAAACTCTAGCATGCCATGAAGGTTTGTACGTTCTCTAAAAACAAGGTTGGTCTTTTATTTCTTCAAGCAACTACTTACAATATTTGCAAAATTTTTTAGCTAAGGGGCCCTTTCGAAATTAAAAAAAAAAACAGACCCTCTAAATAATTTAACCAAAATCATCTGAAAACAAACGGAGAATTTTCAATTTGTTACATTTTCAGGGGGCAATATAATATAATTGAAAAATGTTTATTGAGGAAAGCAACATTCACAATTTCCTATGTAAAAATAGAGAAAAGAGAAGGAACCCTAATCCATAAATCAAAGAAACTAATTCTCACTTTTCTTCTCCGATAAACAACAAAACCCTCTTATAATCTTCACTTCGTGTCCGTTTAAAAACGACGCCGTTGTGTTCGCAAAACGACAGAACCCCGATTCTGGTTCTCTATCCTTATATTCGAGGCATGTTATTATTCATCTGTGTTTCATAACATTCTTCGCAACAACAACAACAACATCATCATCGAAAGTTTCGATTTTTTGAGAGCGAAGAAAAATGGATCAAACACTTTTAGATGATATAATCAATCGATTGCTTGAAGTTCGTGGTCGTCCAGGGAAGCAAGTTCAGCTTTCAGAATCTGAGATCCGACAACTATGTGCAGCTTCTAGAGAGATTTTCTTGCAGCAACCTAATTTGTTGGAGCTTGAAGCACCCATTAAGATTTGTGGTAAAAAAATTATTTTTTTTATAATTACCATAATCACTATCTTTGCGGTAATATATTTATATATGTTGTTTTATTTGGGTTTAGCCTTTAGGGTTTGTTTGGATATGATTTGAGTGTTTTTAATTTGTATAATTATTATTGCTACCTGATTTAGTGAAGTCATATGTGGGTTTTATTGGTGTGGGTAATTTGATTTAACTTAAAATACTATATACTATTTTTTGGTTAGGAATTGAATGTTTCATGATATTTGCATGTTACTGTGTATACAAAGTTGGTGGCATATAAATTTGAATGAAGTATTTGAACTGTGTTGTCATGTTTTTAGTGTTGTGGTGACTGTGAGAATTAAGATTTAGAATGAGTGTAATTTCAGTTCTAAGAACATATTTACAGAAATGCTATGTTAGCTAATTTCTAATGGAAAATATATGGAAGAATGTTCATGTATGAATTGATATTTGAAACTAGTGTTGCCAGCTTGTGCTGGATTTCACACTTCAGTTTGCCTCAACCTGATGATGATAACCTTTCTTCCTTTTCTTTCATTTGATAAATCAATAATCTGAGTCTGCTACTTCAATGAAACGCCTCGTCTGGCTAAGACTCACAAAGACTGAATATCCATTTCCACTATGTCCTTGAACTACTTTATGTTTTATTTTTACTTAGTTTATGTTGATGTCTTATTTTTGGAATTATTTTTAATTATGTCAATTATTTTAATAAATTGCTGCCTCAAATGATTGTGGTGGTTGACACACCATGTCCACATCTACATTGAGGCTTTGCACCTTAAGCCCCCTTGTTCTTAGTGTCCTTCATTGAAACTTTAATCGAATAAAAGCAGGAAAAAATAGTTTAGACTCCAATTGAAATATATTACGGTATAACTGGATGCTGGAGTAATGTTGCAGTGGGACACATGGGCTGAAATGAGTTAATGGAGTTTTAAAATGTGAAAATATGCGTGAAGGCCTCTCCTTGTAGTTTAGTCCCTTATTTTTGTAATGCTTTTCCATTGAGTCTTATTGAACCATTGTTTGTGTGGGCCATAAAGAAGTCCAAACCTAGAGATTCAGTATTGATAAGATTAAATAATTTACTACTTTAAAAGGATTGTGTGCTACTATATGATTCATCTTCATGGCATTATACAATTATTGAAATGAAGGGCATCTAGTGTGCTTTTGACTCAAGCATATCACCTTTGCACCAGTGTGAGTGATTATTTAACACTGAAATGTCATGTGACAAAAGAAAGGTAACGAGGTACTTTGGAAGAAACAACATTATTAAGTGAAAATATGAAATCGTTGGGATCCAGTTTTGTGGAGTAAGTTCATCAAAGTCAATGAACTATTCCCGGGAAGTTTAAGATATGTGCAATATTTCAAACTTTTTTATTAGGTTTGTATAGCCTCGGCGCAACGGTAAAGTTGCTTGCCTTATGACGTGGAGGTCATGAGTTTAAATCTTGGAAACAACCTTTTCACTTTCAGGGGTAAGGTTGCGTATATTTATCCTCCTTAGAGTAGACTAGGTTATTGTTGTATCTAGTAGTTGAAGTGTTCAAGCTAACTTTCCTTTAACTCTCATTGGAAAGGCAGAGGAGTGGTTCTTGGATTAGCCCCACATATCTAAGATAATTGGAACCTGGTGGAGGAGAAAGTCATGAACAAACACTTTCTGCAAGGAATCTTCATGGATATGAAGACTGCCATATCCACTTTTGTGCAACCAATTGGTGAAACTCTCTGTGAATCTTGTGATAGATTCAAATCCATGCTAAGGAAGTGTCCAAATCACGGGTTTGATGTGCAAACCCAAATCTATATCTTCATCAATGGATTACAACAACATCATAAGTGGATCTTGAATGCAACTGTGAGTGAGCGGGTGTTAACAAAACCCCAGCAAGAGGCCATTGACATCATTGAGTCCATGGCCCTTAATGATAAAAAAAGTTAGCATCAAAGAGGACTCCCACAAAAGTGGGTGAAATCTTTGAATTGAGCCCAACAAATGCTATGTTGGCTCAACACAAACTGCTTCAATAACAAATGGATGAAGTATCCCTGAACCTCAATGATCTGCCTAAACAATTCAGGGAATCTTCAAAGAAGCAAGTTTTCAGATGCGACAACTATGCTGATGATCATGAAATAAGTCATTGTCAGACTTAGAACGAGGAAGTCTATTTTGTCCACAGTCCTCCAAGATAGAATTTTCAGAACAACTACCCAAGTGGAGGTAATCAATTTCAAGGGAATCAGCCTTAGAGGCAGGACAATCCCCAAAAACCACCATCTCAATTCTATCCATTAGTACCAACATCCAACTCAAGATAAAAGTATTAAACTGGAAGACACACTAAACCAATTCATGCAAATGACCATGTCCAACCAGAAAAATACTGATGCTTCCCTTAGAAACACGGAGATTCAAATTGGGTAGCTTGCCAAACATTTGGCTGAAAATCATAAAAGAACATTTTCAGCCAATACAGAAATCAATCCAAGGGAGCATTGCAATGACATCTTGAGAGATGAAACCAACTCATCTGAGCAGTAGAATGGGGATAGTAAAAAAATCAGAATTGTAGGTAACATACGTCAAGCTAGTGACGGTAAAGAAGTGTTTGTTGGGAGACAAATATATAAATATATGTTTTTCATCATTAATTATTATTTATTCTTTAAATTTCATTTTGAAAGAGAAAACTGAGAATGTATTTGGTAGCTTGCCAAACATTTGGCTGAAAATCAGAAAAGAACGTTTTCAGCCAATACAAAAGTCAATCAAAGGGAGCATTGCAATGTCATCTTCAAGGGTGAAACCAGCTCATCTCAGCAGTAGAATGGGGATAGTAAAAAAAACAGAATTGTATGTAACATACGTCAAGCTAGTGACAGTAAAGAAGTGTTTGTTGGGAGGCAAATCCAATACATTTTGGATATATATAAATATATGTTTTTCATCATTAATTATTATTTTATTCTTTAAATTCATTTTGAAAGAGAAAACTGAGAAAATAATTTTTTGGTCCTCAACATTTTTGAAAATCAACTAAGAGGGAAAATGAGTAGATTTTTTTGGGCTAAGCCATGGGCCTAGCCATGAGCCAAGCTGGCCCAACAAGGGCTAAGCCAAACACGGTCAACATGCTGACTAGGCGTTTGACGCCTTGTTGGACAGCCACATGGGTGAAAATCTTGCAAAAGTGTATTTCCCTTATCCTCTTATCCTTTTGAAATCTCACCCCATTGAAGACCCCTTTTGATCGAAAATTTCCCTCTAACTCTCATTTTTGAAAGACCAAAAAGTGATATTCTCTAAAAAGCTTATCATCTCTTTCATTTTTAAAGCTTTACTCTTTTAACATAAAATTGCTTGACAACATCCAAGGAGAACATCTTTTTGGGTTGTGAAACTTGTCCATCCAAATTTCATCACTAAGAGCATGAAGCCACCAAATTCCTCCTCCTCTAAGTTGATAATCTTTTCCAAGATCGGTGGACTTTTGAGAGTAATTTCCTTGAACTTATGTTTGACATCTTTAGAGTAAACTTGTTGCATTTCTTGGATTCCTCAGCAAGTAAGGCCTTTCTATGAGAAAATCCTTCCACTCCTAAAAATATTCACACACAAATTTTCCATTCCTAGGTGTTAGAAACATAATTTTAAGGCATTTTGTCAAGTAGGCATACAATATTTTCTCAAGCTTCATTCAACTCTTTTCAAAGTTCTAGTTGTGAACATGCTTTACTAATTTTATGATGTCTTGAGAATGTCAAAACAGCCCCAACATCATACTTTTTCAATCAAACAAGAATAAATTCACAAAAAGTGTCCAAGTAAAAAAAATTCGAAGTCTTTGCTTGTATTATAAATAACAAAACAACCCCATAGCTTAAATGATACATCCAAAACAGAATTCTTTGATGTTCTTAAGGCTATTGGTTCATGAAAAAGTGGTGACACAGACAAAGTTCAAACAATTTGCAAGGAATCATGTTTTTGAGCATGTATGAACTTTTTTTCCTTAAGGAATGTTTGAAATGAGTCTTTAAGCCAAATCAAAATAATTACCAGCCACAAAACAGAATTCAATGTGGTTAGAGTTTTGAAATTTGGAACACGATTTTGACTTTAAAACTTGCGCAATTTCCTAACCATTTTTACCACTTGGTGGAGCCATTTTTCAAACACTTTGTGTGACCAAACTGTGGCTCTTTTTGCTTTCCTCATTATTTTCTTCAAATATCATGTTTAAGGCACATTTGGTCACAAATTCTATGGCTCAACCGAATTTATGTTTTGAGCAAAAAAAGTGTAGAAAATTTTATACTTCAAAACATGTTTTTTATCTTAGAAATTTTTTCACATGCAAATGGTTTCAATCATGTTCAATAATAACCAACACAAATATTTATAATAAAAAAGGCAAGGACAATCAACAATGGGGTGAGATTTTAAAAGGATAAGGGAAATTCTCTTTTTAAAGATTTTCATCCATGTGGTTGTCAAGCAAGGTGCCCAGTCAGCATGTCGACCGTGTTTGGCTTGGCCCTTGTTAGGCCATCATGGCTCATGGCTAGGCCCATGGCATATAAAAAGAACTTCCTCGTTTTGAGTCCGACAATGACCCATTTCATGATCATCAACACAATTGTCGCATCTGAAAACTTCATTCTTTGAAGATTCCCTTATTTGTTTTGTTAGATCATTAAGTTTTTGGAGTACTTTATCTAGTTGTTGTTGAAACAGTTTGTGTTGAGCCAACATAGCATCTGTTTCGCTCAATTCAAGGAGTCATCTTTGACGCTGACTTTTTTAACACTAAGAGTCATGGACTCAATGATGTCAATAGCCTCATGCGGAGGGTTTTGTTAACAGCTGCCCACCCGCAGTTGCATTCAAGATCTACTTATGTTATTATTGTAATCCGTTGATGAAGATACATGTTTGGGTTTGCACATCAAACCCGTCGTTGTTTGGACACTTCCTTAGCATGGATTTGAATCTATCCCAAGATTCACATAGACTTTCACCAACTGGTTGCACAAAAGTGGATATGATAGTCTTCATATCCATGAACTTTCCTTGCGGAAAGTGTCTGTGCATGAATTTCTCCTCCACCAAGTTCCAATTATTTTGGATTTGTGGGGGCAAATCCAAAAGCCACTCAGTGGCCTTTCCAATGAGTTAAAGGAAAGAGCATGTGAAGAAAACTTTCAGTTATATGATAAGCTTGGAATTTCTTAATGTCTTCTACATGCAGTGTCTTGTTGAGCTTAAATTAAAGCTTGTCTATATGAAGCTGTTTTAAGTGTGCTATTTGTAAAACTGCAAAGAGTTGAAATATGCATTCCCTTACTCTTGTGAGAAGATTGACTTCAAAAATAATTTACCATAAACATTAGTTCTTGTTGTCCCAAGTTACCAGCTTTACCATCTCAACTATATTGTTTGTAGCGCTGAAACTTTTCTCTATGTTGGTAAACTAATATGTGGTATAACCAGTTATGAAGTGTTTGGTAATTGAAGTTTATATATTCATGAATGCAAATAATAACTCTGCTAGCAGTTAATTGGAATGAACAATACTTCAATGGATGTGAAACAGAATGTAGCAATATGAAATGTTGTTTGTGTTTGATGCATCTTTGTCGTACCTGGCTTCACATTGTTTTGCAAGTTACAAGGATCTTCATTTTTGTAGACATAATTCATCTTTACATCTATTGTACTCTGTCCTTGCTATTATCAGTACAGCCACATATTATTTCCTCTCAGAAAAGAAAAGTATCTTGTGCAATGATTTCTAAATATACTTTTGTTGGTCTTCCAGGTGACGTACATGGTCAATATTCTGATCTTTTAAGGCTTTTTGAGTACGGTGGATTACCTCCTGAGGCAAACTACTTGTTTTTGGGGGATTATGTGGATAGAGGGAAGCAGAGTTTAGAAACAATATGCCTTCTCCTTGCTTACAAAGTAAAATATCATGAGAACTTTTTCCTTTTGAGGGGAAACCATGAATGTGCTTCTATAAATCGTATCTACGGATTTTATGATGAGTGTAAAAGAAGGTTCAATGTAAGGTTGTGGAAGACATTTACAGACTGTTTCAATTGCCTGCCCGTGGCAGCTCTCGTTGATGAAAAGATCTTGTGTATGCATGGGGGGCTTTCTCCTGACTTAGTTAATTTGGACCAGATTAGAACTCTTCAGCGGCCCACTGATGTGCCCGATAGCGGTTTGCTTTGTGACCTCCTTTGGTCGGATCCGAGCAAAGAGGTCCAAGGTTGGGGAATGAATGACCGGGGAGTTTCATATACATTTGGTGCTGATAAGGTCGCCGAGTTTCTTGAGAAACAAGATTTAGATCTTGTTTGCCGTGCTCATCAGGTTAAACTCTTGCCTTTGGTGTTCAATGTGTTGCCAGGTTTTCAGGGTTGTGTTTTGTATGCTCATTTCCATTACTAAAATGACTATGAAATATATTTGCAGCAATCCTAATCTATGGTCTCAGGAGTATTAGTTTATTACAGTTGCTATATTTTGTGTACTCGGAATTACTGTTTGTCATGTAAATATGATACTAATTTATGCACCGAGTCTAAGTATCTCCTGTTAAATGCTGTTCATTAGCTTATAGTGCTTCATTCTACTCATTACATATTTAGATTGAAGGACAGTAAGTCTCAGTCGGCTGTGCTATTAAATTTAAATTTGATTTTCAATATTATCTCACCAGGTGGTTGAGGATGGATATGAGTTTTTTGCTAACCGACAGCTTGTAACAATATTTTCTGCACCTAATTACTGTGGGGAGTTTGACAATGCTGGTGCTATGATGAGTGTTGATGAGACACTAATGTGCTCTTTCCAAATATTAAAGCCAGCTAATAAAAGGGCGAAGCTCAATTTCGGAAGCACAACCACTACTAAGCCTGGAAACTCTCCAGCAGGTGTAAAGGTAGGAGAGATAGTTTAATATTTGCTGATGCAATACATACATAAAATTGGTAATTACTTATGCTATGTGTAGATATTTCTGAATTTTAACCTTCATAGTGAATTGGCCTTTTCATGCAGACTGATCAATTATTCTGTCGGGCCAAAACTTAATTTGTGAATGTATTATAGAGGATTTAGAGTACAATTAAAAAATAAGTGCATGATTTCACAAACTGAATTTCAACCTTCTAAAAGTAATACTTGAAACAGTTGCTAGTCATAATTACACCAAACTTGGAGATAAAGATGCCTCAGACTAGATGAAAAGCTTAGTTTGTGAATGTGTTAAAGGAATTAGATTATAACTAAGTGCATGGTTAATGTTTGCATGATTACACAAACTGAATTTCAACCTTCTCAAGGCAATATTTGAAAAGTTGCTTGTCCTGTTTATACAAAATTTGGAGATAAGTTGCTTAGACCTGCTGACTAGCTTGTTCTTGCACACCGATTCCTAGTTTTTTCCATGAGAAATATTTCCCTGTTTTCATGTTTAAAATTTTGTGAATTTATAATGATTCAGTCATTTGCAGCATAATTAGGATTACTGGTAATTTGTAATTATCTTCTAATTTCATGTGCTAGTCACGATTGAAAACATTGGGGGCAATGTAAAAGCTACATAGCACACAGCTTTTCAGCCAAAAAACACAATGATGCAACCAAAGCCCTTGGAAGAATCAATGCTTCAAATGGTCCTCATCTTAATGATGATTAATGTTGCATTCATTTTGTTTTTGGTGTAAAGTTTGTGCTGAATATGAGAACTTTTAAGCAGCATTTCCTTATCAATCAGCATTTACTGGTGTCCATGTTTTTATTCTTCCAATGTTTGTATTTGATGCATTTACTGGTATGATATAATTTTCCTCTTGCAGTCCTTCCTTGGTTAAGAGAATGAAAGTACTTTTGGTGAAAAGGGTTGCTGCCACAACAGGTCAGCTTGTTCTTGAAGATGTAATTGTTTCAAGAAAAGGAATGTTGAGTTCCATTGGTCTCTCCTATGATATTTCTGAATTGTGAACCAAAGGGATACACCATCATGAACTATGTAGATCATTGTTTTTTTTAACTGGTACAAATTTGCATTTCGGGATGGAGAGCCATGATCTCCTTGTTTTCATTGTAAGGTTATAGTTGGTATATCTTGTTCTGAGTTGTAAACTTATCAAGCATGGATAGATAATCTGTGCATCTGTTGCTGAAAATTATTCAAAACTGGTCATAAAATTGGTATATGGATGCAATTGAGATTGGCAAAAGGAGAATGGTTTAGTTATTGTTAATGTTTTTTGTTTTCCATTTTGCTTTGTAGAAATCCTGTTAGTATGGATCTCCTTCATTTCACTAAGTACCTCTCAAGTCTAAAACCTTTTTCTGGAGGCATAAGTTATCTGAGATAAAGATCCTCATGTGTTTTGAAATATTGGCATAACTGTGGTCTATATATCACTTAATGTTATTGATTGAAAAAGTATACTTGAGTTAAAAGTTAGTAATTAAGTATTTTATTGATAAATCATAACAAATGATATATGAAGTGATACAATTTGTGGGATAGAAGATATGCTCATAAATAGGGGTGGCAATTTGATGAGTTTGATAGATTTGGATTTGGATCTTAATGGATGGATAAAAAACTATCCACTAATTCATATAAATTTATTACATCATATTTTTAAATTATTCAATTCATCCATATCTAATGGATTTCAATCCATCCATGTATCCATTTTAATAGATTGGATGGATGGATGGATATTTAACCTTCTTTTTTTAATTTGAACAAAACAATTTTAATAAAGCAATTTGAAGAAAAAATTCGTTTAAAAATTATTATTTAATAAATCATTTTTAAATATTATTTTTAAAAAATTACTCTTAAAATGTGCTTTTTTGATAAGCACTTTTACAAATTGCTTTTTTGATAAGCACTTCTAAAAATGTGAATTTGTGAATTTTTTTATAAGCACTCTTATTCGCAGGAATCTCTGGTGTAACATAATTGGCAGGGGTATAAAAGTTCAATTCTGTTTTTGACACAATTTAATGACGGAACCTAACATCAAGATATGGTTTAGTTCTACTTAATTAACCGCAAATTTTATTTAGGTACCAAACTGAACTGTTCATTAATGGTTCGATTCCATGGTTTTTCAACTTATTTAAAGAAAATCTTTTAAGAAATAGATGAATAAAATTTGTAATGTATAGAGTCAACTAAATAAATACTAAACACATCAATAATAAATTATTTAGTACTTTTTCTAGTAAAACAATAATAATTCAACATCTCAACACACTACAAATTTGAAATTTTAGTCCACAATGTCCAACAAAATTTAAGAATGACAAACTTGGTATCAATATTTTAGTTCAACATTAACGTCTAATACTCCACATCATTAGTAATATCCTCAAGTTCTTTATTTTTTTTTAGTTCCTTAGTTTTTTATTTAATTAATTTCATCTCTAAATATTGATAAAATGTATACTAATTTTTTAGTTTTATTTATATTTTCTCAATGGATAACAGAGATAATAGATATTTAAGTTTGTTTACTAATTTATTTTTTCTATTTGCGTCTTATTTATAGCTTATATCTATTAGAAATCCTAAATTCTTAATCATATTTTATCTCCTAACTTTAAAGCTTAATCATTCAAATATAAAAAAAATTATTTTTTAATATGCGGTTCGGTTCTAACGGTTTCAAAATTTTAAAACTGTGAACCGAACTAAACTTAAATCGGCTAAATAAAAAAAAGCTGAACCGAACCGCCGAAACCAAACCGAACCGCGGAGCCGAACCGAACCGCATTTTATGGTTTAGCTCGGTTTCAAGTTTAAACCGGAACCGCTTACACTCCTAATATTTGGGACTTCCATAAGTTATATACAACAGTTTATCATCCTAAAACTTTTCATTTTATTATTATATTATCACATAAGTCAATAACAAAAATGATATATTTATACTTTGCATTAAGATGTTGAGGTAAAGTACTAAGACTAAAATCGTTTATACTTTTTTGATAAACACTTTTTTAAATCACAATTGCAATTTTCAACTTTTGTAAAATATGTGGGATTGTGCTTAGAAAGGTGAGAGAGATTTTTTATATTAATATTGAATTAATTGAGGAAAATTTTGTTTTTATTTTTATTTTTTTGGATGAATCAAGTATCCATCCAAATGGATATAACAATGGATATCCATTGGATATAATAGATGAATTTGAATTCATCCATTATCAATACTATGCATTAGATTATACCCATTTAAATCCATTAATTCTAACTGATAAATTTAGATCGATTTAATTTGGATGGATTTTGGATTATTAATAATTTTGCAACCCTACTCACAAATCATCTATACCTAAGATTTCCCTTACACTATGAATGGGCTAGCAGTAAGGGTTTTGAGTTGTTTGCATGAAATTATAGGTATGAACGTTGCCATAATAATTAGAGGTAACAAGAAAATTTATCAGAATATTGGTGATTTTTCCCCCATTTACAATGTAAACTTATCCCCTATCACTTATTGTTATTCTTCAATAGTAATTTGATTCTTTGAAGTTAATTATATCTGCACTTAACTTGATTACACATCATAACACTAAGGATGTGACATTTTTGTGTGGCGGATTTAGCTGCATCAGTGAATGATATGAACATCCATTACAGTTTTATTCTAATTTAATCAACTGTGGTTTCCAGCATAATTGTAAATCCAATGAAAATTACACATTAAACAACATATCTGCAGATTAAAACCAGAAAATTACAAAGCCGAAAGCATTTATTATATTAACAAAATCTCCTCACACTCAGTTTTTACATGACAGAAAAACAAGAAGAGTAAATGAAGGAGATTCATGATTCTCAACTCAACCACATATTCATGGAACCAAGGTAAAGTAAAAAAGAAAGTAAAGGAAAATCTAAGTAGCATCATAAGAAATTACAGGAACCTGCTACCCTGTTTTCCTCTGCTTCCAGTAGACTTAACATTCACACTACCATAGTAAATACTATTTCCAGAAACAACAGCAAGTTATAGGCTGCAAAACTAGCTATACATATAAAAGAAAGTAGTAGCATAGTTCTTGATCCATTGCAACTCTTCTTATTTTTCAATTCAGATCAACTTGTCTCTCCTCGGCTCAAGATCCAAGGATGCACTGCAAAACCAACATCACAACAATTAGCACCAAATTTTTTAACAAATGAAGAAGCTTCTGTAGAATGATTAAAGATTATTTACTATATTGAGATCTGTTCATTCTATGAGAAAACATAGGATACATTTTTAATTTCTCTATAGAAACTCAAATAGAGGGTATGAAGCATTGACACTTCAATATCCTTCATAAAGATAGTTTTCAACCTAAAGTTAGTATTCCTATACTTTTTGGATGTATGCCTTACATGGTTAAGTTACGTACACTCTCGTCACTTTTCACATTAATTTAATGAGACCTTTATGACGAACTTGCTAATTTTAGTAGACATACATAAGAGTAAATGGGAGAATTATGTATCTATGCTCCGATATTCTCCGACACTTTTAAAATGCTTTTCTGATACCTATCCAAACACCCAAATGACCCTACAAAAGCATTTTAGGAGAGATAAAGATAGAAAAACATTCCACACAATCAAGTAAAAGAGAGGAACATAACTTTCAATTTATCAATTGGATAGAGAAAAAAAAAATGAATTAAAGACAGGATGTGTATATCATAAAAAAGAAAAAAAAAAGTAATGTATATGCATAATGATAATTAGGATTTAACAAAATTGATACTATTCTCACTATGTGCAATAAATAGTTATGTCTTTCCAATTTCAATCACAATCCATATGCACAAACCAAGCATACTTATCATGTATCTTTATTCATGTATCTTTATTCTTTTAAGAATAATAATACAAATGAATGATGGATAATATCATGTATCTCTATAATGTACAAACAATGCACAAATTTTACACTCATGTTTTTTCTTTTTCTTTTTCAAATCAGTACTACAAATGAATAAAAAAAAGAGAAGTATCGCTGCCCTATAACAAATTTGATTATTCTCAAGCCATCATTATAGAAATCATCATTTTATAGAATGAAGTATATAAAAGTAAAAGAGAAGGTAGAAACATACTTAAGACTTGTTGAGCAGAGAACCTTCTAGAAGCATCCTTACAAATCATATTCCTCAATAAATCCTTAGCAGAAGAAGACACAGACCTAAACAACCTTGAAGGAAACCTAAGATTACCCCTAACAACAGCCTCAAAAATCTGAACAGCATCATCACCATAAAACGGTGGAATTCCAACCAACATCATATACAAAATCACACCACAACTCCAAACATCAACTTTCTCATCATACTCCCTCCCCATCAATATTTCCGGCGCCACGTAATACGGCGTCCCAACGATCCCACTCATCATCTTCTCCTCACTAAACCACTCTGCAGACCCAAAGTCACCCAATTTAAGAATACCCATCGAATCGAAAAGGATGTTGTCTGGTTTGAGATCACGATGAGCCACTCCGAGCCGGTGACAATGGTTAATAGCTGAAATAAGCTGAACCATTACAGAAGCTGATTGTGGCTCAGATAAAGTGTTTTGGAAGATTTTGTCAAATAGGGTTAGGGGTTGACAGAGTTCCATTACAATGGTTAAAACGTCGTCGTCTTGGCTGACGTCATAGATTTGGAGGATGTTAGGGTGAGGAGAGAGAAGGGTCATGTATTTGGGTTCGTTTTGAAGACACTCGCGATCAGTTGAATCAGTTAAAACGGTTTTGTTGATGATTTTGCAAGCGTAGATTTCGTTGGTTGTTATATCGAAGCAACGGTAAATGGTGCCAAAACGACCACGACCAATTTCTTCACACAATTCGTATTGGGTTGTTGTGCACATTCTTTTTCTTTTGCTCTTATGTTAGGTTGGGGTGGTTATACACTGTTTCTTTATACTTATAGAGGAGGAACTAAGACAAGAGTGTTGTGAGGTCTCTATTATGGAATGGGTCCTATTTGTTATTTTATTTTGTGTCTCTGTTCAATAAAAAATTCTTATTTAATTTAAAGTAAAAATTATAATAATATAAATTAATATTTTATACTATTGTATGAAATTTTATTGACTTAATATATAGAAATAGGACTTTCTTAAGATAAAGGATCCTTATGCTTTACATGAGAGATTACTTCTTCTTATATAAAAATAAAATAAAATTTAAAACACAAAAAATAATATTTTTATTAACTCAAAAGATTTGGAAGGAGTGGGGCAGTCTTATGGATTTTATTATGTTACTTGCATTCTACTTTATTATTATTGAATGGTTCAAATTTCTTTTTAAAATAAATTGGAATAACATATTATCTTATTAAATTTTATGTCCAAGAAAAAATGATATATTTCACCTATAAACTAATCACTATTCTATACAAAAATGATAAGTGATTATCACTATCTAAATTCTCTCTTTTAAAATATTAATTTCATATTGATATTTATTTGTTGAAGGTTTTTAATTAATAGATGAGAGTTTATATTCTTATATAATTTTCTTGAGTAAAATTTATATCTACTTTATTAAATTATATTAATTAAATAGTAAATATAAACAACACCATACTATTGATAGTTTAGATGATGGATTGACATCATATGGTTCTACAAATTCTTTAAAATGAAAATTCATCAAATTTTAACCAATGAGAGATATATACACAGACATGTTAGAATATTGTTGTTTCATCTTTATAATTAGCTTTTATTATTATATAAAATCATTATAGAAAGTAATTTATGATAAAGAACTTAAAGGATTAAAATATATAATTATTATTAAGCATGACTAAAAAAATGAAAAAAATTAATGCACCTGAATAACAAGAAATTATTTTAAATTAAAAAAGTATCATATTAGTTGTTTGAATTATTATTACTTCATATTTTAAGTATATTTTAAAGTGATTTCTGATTTTATTCTTAAAAACCTGAAATGATATAAATCTTTAAACTTTAATAATATAAAATTTACGTTTCAAAACAACAATAATATAAAATTTGGGTAATCACTTATTTGAGAATAATTAATAGGTTTTATTTAAAAAGACAGCATGAAAGGGATCCAAATTGGAACGGAATAAAGGAAGGGAATATTCGCTGGGTAGATACCAGCATTGAAAACACGCCACGTTTGAAACTCCAACGTTGGTATCACAAAATGGGTAGAGATCTACCGTCCTAAAACAATATACCATTTCATGTGCCACTGTTTGTAATTAGTTAAAAAAATAATTAATTATTAAAACTTTAATTTAGTTACATTTTTCAACTAATCATAATCACTGACACATTAAGTAACACACATTATAGGATGGCAGATGTGCTCACTACAAAATGGACCCTTCTGTCTTCTCATCATTGGATTTCAATTCTTCAAATTTCAAGTTGTGTTAATTAATATTATTAGATTAAAGACTCTTAAAAAATTAGAGATATATTGATTTTCAAAAGGAAAAAATCTTAGGTTGATATTTATTAAGGATGTTTGTCCTTTTAATATAAACTTTTAGAGATATGTTGGTACTTTTCAATTGTTAAATATATTTATGAAATCTAAAAGTATTAAATATTTTTTTCTTATTTACCCTTAGCAATTATCATAATTAATGCAGATTACATTGACTATGAGGTGTCATTTTAATATTTATTGCCAGTTGACTAATTAATTATCTCCTTAAGTTATTCGTGTTATCATAAAAATCAATTAAAATGGAAAGAATGTTTTCAACTATTTCATTCGGCATTTAATTTTTAAGGTCCAAGTCAATTAAAGACTTTTTTATTGAAAAAATCATGTCCACCATAGGTCGGTGCATTTTGTTCGATCTTCCTCTCCCAATTTATTATGATTTTGTTCGTTTCTTAGATTTTATATTTATAAATAGAGAATAAAATATATTTTCTTTAAATTCATTTACTGATTTTTTATCAATAATTGTTAATTGTTAGTATTTTTTGTTATTGACTCTTTCACTTTCATCATCAAACCACCTTATAACTACTTATTTTTTTGTTGATAATGGGACTCAAACCCATAATCTCTCATACTCTCCATTCCTTACGCTCTTTCTCTTTATCATCAAACCACCTTATAACTCCTAATTCATAGATTGACATATGCATATTTTTTATAATATATTTTAAAAATGAAAATTTCTAAGGGAGAAGGAAAATAAGACACATTTTAAACGTCAAGTAAATTTAAAGAGATAAATCATCTATTGTTATAAGAAGATATTTTATTGTATTATAAATAACAACTCATTTTATTTCTTGATGGACAACTTTTATTTACAAATTATTTGCATCACCAAAAATTTAAATTGTTTTTTATGTTTTGGACCAATTTGTTTAGCATGACCACATACTGATTAATACGAAATTGGAAATAATTTTATCTTCTGCTAATGATGTATTTGGATATAAAAAAATTAAACCATGTTAAAAAATTAAGGATATAACATAATATTACTATGATCATAATTTTTAATTCAAATAATTTCATTTGATAGTTTATTATAAGTAAGGAGGTGCTGAGGTGATGCTTTATTATAAGTAAACAGTTCATATATTTACCAAATAAATATTATTTATGTTATTTTGTGGTTGATCGGATATGTTGGACTTGATTCTTCTGCTATTTGAACGAAAGTAGACTTGGACTATGATAAGTGTAAAAAATATCTCATTTTCATACACTTTTCACGACACTATCCTATATAAAAATGTGAAAACCAACTTAATTCAATATTTTTTAGATAAATTTTGTGAGTTTGAATAATATAATTTTTTATCACCTCTTGTCCAAGTTTTCAATAAGTTTCTTAGGAAATTGGACCAAAAAGAATGCTTAGGCTTGAAGAAAAGAAAGCTTACTTCACCTTGAAGAAATAAAGCCAAAATACATAACACGTGTGTGCTTAAACTTAAGCATGACTAAGCAACTTCGTCTTGGTTGGAAGAAATTAAAGTCAAAGAAAAGACGATTACAAAGCTGTCCAGCCAAGCACAAAGCTGTACATGCAAGAATAAAGATGTTCAGTGAAGCACAAAGCTGTCCAGTCAAGCACCAAGCACCAGACCAGGTTAACCAGGCTGCTCAAGTAGACAGCTGAGCATGCACTAGGTCAGGCAGATTGCTCAAGCAGGCAGTTCCGCAGTTGAGCATGTACCAGGTCAGGCAGCTGCTCAAGCAGGAAATTGAGCGTGCACCAGGTCAGCAAGGCTGCTCAAGCAGGCAGTTGAGCATGGGATCAGGTCAGCCAGGCGCCTGACCCACTAGAAAAGTGGTTGCTTGGCCTAGAAGATTGACCATGTCATGAATGATGTCACAAACCAAACAACCAACCAAAGCTAGCTTCTGAGCCAAGTTTATGACCATATGGATGACATAAGCAAATAGGAGGTGTCACCATGCATGTAGTCTAGCCCACAATAGGTTGTCCAAGCTAGCTGACCAAGATGGGACAAGCTGCTGACTCACCAGCTTGGGTGTGCCAGACTAGGGCACTGGGCGACCTGGAAAGGGAGCCATGCAGCCCTCACTTTGCCTATAAAAGGCACACCCTTCCTTCACTTTAACATACTGTACATACTTTGTAAATTCCCCTTCTTCTTGCAATTTCAGTTCTCTATCTTTTTAGAGTGTTCTTAAGCTTTTATTTCATTTAAATTCAAAGGGAATGAAGTTACAAATGAGGTGCAAAAACATGATTTTGAAACCTCATTTGGAATCAAAAGCATCTCATTCTTGGATAGACAGCTCATGGTCCTACACATTGATTTAGATTATGGTGTAATGTTATTTCTTCTCTTCATTTGTATCATATTTTGATTGCAATACATTTAAGTTATTACTTTTGGTTAAGTTTCAATTCTTTAGAAAGTCCTTAAATGCGGTTTTAGCTTGATCACCTAAAACTTGATTTTAAGATCCAAAATGCTTCTTTTTAAAGTCTTGACAAATGAACTAAAAAGTAGGAATACACCTTAGTTCATTTGCCAAATCCAATCATCTATTTTAACCAACTTGTAATCAAGGCTAATCAATGTTTACGGAGCCTGAAATAAGGCGTGACAACTTATTTCGTCCAGTGGCAGTTTTCTATTGATTAGTATACTTTGCAAGTTTTGAAAATCACTTTTTCTCGTTGGGGGATTGGGGGAAATTTTATGAACTGATGTTTGGAATAACCAAAGTATAACACATAACTTGTTACTGTTCTTCAAAATCATTTGAGTTTAGAAATAATTTCATATTTCAAACCAATTTTCTCCTCAAGAATTTGTTTATATTTAGTTCTTTACTTTTTCATGTTTCTTAGTTCATAAAATCATAAAAACAAATTTATATGTTTCTTACATTTGATAAAAGATACAAAGTATGAGTACATTTCTATTAGGTAATTCCTTATGGTTCGACATAATCCTATACTATACTACAATTGAATCTTGAAAGAGATACAAATGTAAAATAGTAAAGTGTTATCAAATAAATTTTATTTGTTGACAAAGAATGAAACCTTGAATCAAAGTGCAATTTAAGTCATAAATTGTATATTTGTGAAAATAAAAAATACACAGCCATAATGAGTAAACTAACTACTAACTTTTATTTTCAATCATTTACTTTCCACAACTAACATTTACTTCTGTCATTTACATTTCTGTAAAGTGATATGATTAACTTCTAACTTTATTCCTTTGTTCATTTTATTCTTTACTAACCTTCCATAAGGAAGTAGTTTGATTAATAAAAGAAAATTGTAGTAAATATCACTCATTATTACTTGTGTTAATTTGCTAAATTCATACCAATGAATCGGCGTTGGAATTTATTCCAAAAAACCGAGATTGTATGAAGTTGTTAATAATTCAATAAAACTAATTTTTTTATCAAATTGAATATTCTCGAAACCATTATGCCAACGTTGAAATTCTTTCCAACAAAGCCAAGATGGCGAGCAAAGAATAAACCGGACACTAAATAAATTGATGGGAAACTGTCTCACGTGGCAAATAAACCCTTTCAACAAATTGGCGTCGCTGCCGGGAAATTGCAAGATAATGGAAATTCATACTTACACTCTTTATCTTTTGTAATCATAAATACAATTTTCTTCTCTCTTTGTATAAATTTATTTTTTCTTTTTGTTCATCTTTAGTTTATTTTTCTGTTTTGTACATTTTAAAAATAAAAAACACAAAAAGAAAGAAAAATTTGAACTAGTAGAGTGAAAACCCACTAGTTAAGAAACTTTTTGTTGTTGTTATACAATTTTTAAGGTGATCAGGAGGTACCCCTCATCAACTTCTTCAAAAGAACAACATAAAAGGGATTTGAATGTGAAATGATTATTGACTGGACTTTTCAAAGAAGGAAGAAAACTAATTCTTCAAAAATTCCGAAAAGGAAGCTACTCTAATCCTTAAAGGTTAAGTATTCACCATGCACTTTTTGATGATCATATTTTATTTTGTGATATTTAACCAAGATCTCCATAAACATGCTTTAGTTGATGATTTTAAAAGTTGTGAAATAAAATTTTAAAACTAAGAGCATATTTGTTCAATTTGTGCCAAAAATTAATTTTTTTTTCAAACTTGAGGACTCCTAAAAAGTATGTTATTTGGTTTACCATTTAACAAAATTCATGAAGTTTTGAATGAATTTATTTGTACAGTTTTGAATTGATATCTTAATGTTTGGAATCCCATGAAATTATGTTTAGATTGAAAAATCCTTAAATTTTGATAGTAAATATAATTTTCATGAAAAAACATGTTGTTTGATTGGAATTTCTGTCAATCAAATTTTATTCATGAACATAATGTTTTAGACATTAAGAAACTCATGTAAATTATTAGACTAACCTCAAGGAAAAAGAAAGACGAAAACAAACAGACAAAAATAAGGAGTTGATTCTAAAGACACTACTATCTTGGAGATGATAGTAAAATCAAGGAGAATGGAATTTTAAGTTCTCCTAAAAAGTTTGGTTAGTTTTTAATTTTATTTCTTTCAAAATGTTACACAAACTTCCTTAAAATATTTTTAAAATAACTTGAGGACAAGTCAATAACTTAAGTTGGAGGGAGTGTGTATAATATTTTGAAAGAAATTCATTTTGATGTGTTTTTAAAAATTTTAGTGTGTGTTTGTTTGTTTTTTTAATTTCTTTTAGTGTGTTTACTTGCTTTACTTTTTTTAGTATGTTTAATTTTTAGGTGTGATTACTTTAGTTTCTTTTTGATAATTTGTAATGAAATTGTTGAAACTAAACTTAGTAGATAGCACAACTTGGCTTAAACATTTTTTTACAAGATCACTTACTTTGTAAATTAACAAGCTTTGATAAGCAATATGAGATGAAAATCTGAAAAATTTTGTGGATAATTCATAATGTCATAACTTTGATAAAATGCAAAACTTTTGGGAAATCATTGATCATGAACTTGTGAAATTATTTGAAAATCAAAGAGTTGTACATAAACTAACCATGTGAGGGAGTGTAAGCTAAACACAATTATTATGTGAGCTTAGTGAGAAACTTTTTGGTTTTGCACAGTTGATTTTGTTTGAATCTTTTTTACTTGGTTGCACACAATTTAATAGGAAATGATGAAGGCAAGTTCTATCAAATAGAATAAGTCACTTGACCAAAAATGACCAACCAAAAATAGGAACATCCCTGCTAACCCATTTGAGTCTTAAAAAGATTTTTTTCTAAACACAACCCTTGAGCCTAATATGAAAAAAAAAATGAAATCTCCTATATTTTTCTAAGTAAAAAGAGAGCATTTTTCAAAAAGAAGGGTGATAAAATAAATTAAGTTGGGGGAAATGGTTGGCCATGTAACAAAGTGTTGAAAAGAAAAATTCTCAATCTCTTTACAAATAAAAAAAAAGAGTAAAGAAATGCTCCAAAAACAAAAAGGAGTTAAAAGAGATTGAGAAAAATCAAGAAAAGTTACAACAAAATGGTCAAGAAAAAGAATGAGGAAATGAAGAAAAAAAAAGAAAGGTAAAATTTGAAAAAGAGTATGTATTTAAAAAGACAAATCAATTTTTGCTTTCTTTTAACTTTGGAAGTATTTTTGAATATCTTGAAAAACAAATTTTCTTTGATAGTCATGCCTCATTACAACCTAAGGAAGACCTAAGTGATCCTTGAAAAATTTGTGCAATCAAAGTAAGTGTTGAGAAGAAAAACAAAATTAAATTCTTGCAAACCAAACAAGTTGAGTTTTGAGTAAAACACTTACCCATCTGGTTCCATTATTAAACAGTGCATGATAATGCATCTCTTTGATTGATAACATATTTTATAAGTGAAGTGCTAAATCAATTTTTGAAAAGATGTGTTCATTCTTAGTTTGAAGCATTATGAGTCAAAATCATATAATCATAAACACATCTCATAGAACTTTAAAGAATGATGTGTAGTTTTTATCTTGTCCAACACAAATTTTTCCAAAGCCAAGTAGTTGTTATTTTGCCTTTGTTTGGGGACAAACAAAGTCTTAAGTTGGGGGAGTTGATAAGTGCCAAAAATACCTAATTTTCATACACTTTTCATGGCACTTATCCTATGCAAAAATGTGAAAACCAACTTAATTCAATACTTTTTAGATAAATTTTGTGTGTTTGAATAATATAATTTTTTATCACCTCTTGTCCAAGTTTTCTATGAGTTTCGTAGGAAATTGGATAAAAAAGAATGCTTAGGCTTTAAGAAAAGAAAGCTTACTTCACATTGACGAAATCAAGCCAAAATACATAACACATGTGTGCTTAAACTTAAGCATGACTAAGCAACTTGGTCTTGGTTAGAAGAAATTAAAGTCAAAGAAAAACTGCTCACAAAGCTGTCCAACCAAACACAAAGTTGTTCAGTCAAGCACAAAGTTGTCTAGCCAAGTACAAAGCTGTCCAGCCAAGCACCAAGCACCAGACTAGGTCAACCAAGCTGCTCAAGCAGACAGCTAAGCATGCACCAAGTCAGGCAGGCTGCTCAAGCAGACAGTTGGGCGTGCACCAAGTCAGCCAGGTTGCTTCAGCAGGTAGCTGAGCGGAAACCAGGTCAGCCAGGTGCATGGGCCACCAGAAAAATGGTTGCTTGGCCTAGAAGAATGGCTATGTCTTGAATGATGTTCCAAGCCAAGCAACCAGCCAAAGCTAGCTTCTGAGCCAAGTTTATGACCTCATGGATGACACAAGCAAGTAGGAGGTGTCATCATGCATGTAGCCTAGCCCACAATAGGCTGTCCAAACTAGCTAGCAAAGATGGGAAAAGTTGATGACTCACCAACTTAGGTGTGCCAGACGAGGGTGCTGAGTGGCCTAGAAAGGGGGCCAGGCGGGCCTCACTTTGCATACAAAAGGCACACACATTCTTTCACTTCAACATATTGTACATACTTTGTAAATTCCTCTTCTTCTTTCCATTTTGGTTCTATCTCTTTTTAGAGTGTTCTTAGGCTGCCCTTATGCTTTTATTTCATAGAAATTCAAAGGGAATGGAGTTGGCAAATGAGGGGCAAAAACATGAGTTTGTAACCTCATTTGGAATCAAAAGCATCTCATCTTTGGATAGATGGCTCATGGTCCTACACATTAATTTGGATTAGGGTGTAAGGTTATTTCTTCTCTTCATTTGTATCATATTTTATTTCAATACATTCAAGTTATTAATTTTGGTTAAGTTTCAATTCTTTAGAAATTACTTAATGTGGTTTTAGCTTGATTACCTAAAACTTGATTTAAGATCCAAAATGCTTCTTTTTAAAGTCTTTGACAAATGAACTAAAAAGTAGGAATACACCTTAGTGAATTTGCCAAATCAAATCATTTGAGTTTAGAAATAATTGCATATTTCAAACCAATTTTCTCCTCAAAGAATTTGTTTATAATTAGATATTTACTTTTTCATGTTTCTTAGTTCATAAAATCACAAAAACAAATTTATGTTTTTCTTACTTTTGATAAAAGATACAAAGTATGAGTACATTTCTATTAGGCAATTTCCTTGTGCTTCGACATAACCCTATACTATACTACAATTGAATTTTGAAAGAGATACAAATACAAAATAGTAAAGTGTTATCAAATAAATTTTATTTGTTGACAAAGAAAGAAACCTTGAATCAAAGTGCAATTTAATTCATAAAGTGTATCTTTGTGAAAAGTAAAAATACACAATCATAATAAGCGATCTAACTGCTAACTTTTATTTACATTTTTACTTTCCGCAACTAATATTTACTTTTTGTTATTTACTTTTCAGCAACTAACATTTATTTATTGTTTTATTCTTTATTTTTTATATCAACTCTTTGAAAGAAATGGTAAATTAACTTCTAACTTTATTGTTTTGTTCATTTTATTCTTTACCAAACTTCCATAAGGAAGTAGTTTGGTTAATATAAGAAAATGAAAACAAAATTTCACTCATTATCACTTGTGTGAATTTGCTAAATTCATACTAATGAATCGGTGTTGGAATTTATTCCACAAAACCGAGATGATATGAAGTTGTTAATAATTCAATAAAGCTAAGTTTTTAATCAAATGGAATATCCTTGAAACCATTATGTCGGCGTTGGAAATTCTTTCCAACAAAGCCGAGATGACGAGCAAAGAATAAACCAGTCAATAAATAAAACGATCGAAAACTATCTCCAATGGTCAAGTCAGTATGAGACTAGATATAATGTTCGGGAGCAATAATTAAGTAGAGTGTTATAATGACAAGTGATAAGTGATGATAGATAAGATAGATACTTCTTGTTGGAGATAACCCCTATTTATAATGCTGATATGGATAACATAATTTTGGTGGATAATGTCGGTATGGCCGACCACTTTGGCCTGTCTGAGGCTGCTTTTCTCGTGTCAGGCGGATCTGGCAGGTCTGTACCCTATGCATAATTGACTTATTATTGGTGGCAGGTTTGATTGTCGTATTTCAGGCATGTCCTTGTCGTGTTGGCAGGGGTATGTGAGATTTGCAGGGGTGTGGCAGTGCATTGTTGCAGCGTATTAGGCAAAAATAGTCTCAAACCCGACCTAGAAAGTCCAGTCAATGAGCCTATGAAGTCTTTCAACTAGTCATGCATCAGGCCTTAGTCGGTTTGGAGAGAAAACCTCTCAGGTAGATGGACCATCTGCATAATGTGGGTGGAACAATTTAATATGCTTTAAATAACTTATCTTTCTGCAAAATATTTTTGTCTAATACGATTCCAAACGACTCAAAAAGCGTATTAGAAAAAAAATTATAAGCTACAAAATTTTAACTTTCTTCTATAAAACATTTTTTAATTAATTTTTTCAAGTCGCCTAACCAAAATTTATAAGAATGTGGTTAAAATGCTTGGTTTCGTTCTAAAGAAAAAAATATCGATCCATCCAAATCAACCCTTAATATTTGAATTAGTTTAGTTCAATTTTACTATCTTGAAATTGCCTAATGTAGACAAGTTCATTTTGTTCCG
The DNA here is from genome assembly GCF_001865875.1 of Lupinus angustifolius. Lineage (NCBI taxonomy): Eukaryota > Viridiplantae > Streptophyta > Magnoliopsida > Fabales > Fabaceae > Lupinus > Lupinus angustifolius. The sequence continues at coordinate 7,092,206 of NC_032012.1, forward strand.
TTTAAGTATTTTTTTTCTATTCAATTAATATTTCAATAACCAAATTCTATTTATTTAGTCATTAATTTGAAAAATATAATTTCCTCTCCTGCAAAATTAATTCTTTTCTTGTTTTGTTTGAATAACAATTATCACGTTCGAGATATTAATTCTTGAACGCCAATGTGAAGGACACGTGCCACTAAAAGAACCACATACTAGTACTATATTATTTATAAGCAAACGTGTGCAACACATATCACGCCAACGACCTTTAATTCTTAGGGGTCAAGTAACTTAGTTCAACTTTTTTTTTGGTTATAAATTAGTTAGTTCAACTTTGTGGTCTACCTCTACATAGTTTTGATTAAACTGTCAAAGTTATCTTCTCAAACTATGTGATATTGTACACCTTTTTTGTTAACAACGTGCGAAATAGTAATGATTGTTTCACATGGTTTTTGTTGCCATAATTGTGTAGGGTATTATAAATAATTTTTTTTATAAAAAAGGAATGACAGGTGATAATTAATAATATGAAGAAATACTATGCAAAAATAACGTAATTTTGTGAAATGTATGGGATATGCTTTTCTTTCAAGTAACATTTTGTAAACAAATTGAGGATTAGTGGGGCACGTGGTGAGAGTTCCCAACATGCAACCTCTTTTTTTCCGAATCAAAATATTCAATTGCTTTTATTATTACTTCTCTTTTCTCTTATCATGTATCCAATTTATTTTACAAAAGTAAACAAAAATTATTAACGTTGGGGTCCAACAGAAATCATGATCAAAATATGGACCAAAACTTTTCCCAGTAATGTAGCCATGGAAAAAAGAGCACGTTGAAAAAGAATAGGCTATCTACTTTTTGAAAATGGTTGGTGCTCCATTTTTCCGTGACTTCCCGGACATTATGGTACAATGTTAGGACAAGGATCTTAGATATTTAATGGAAAGAGTACAATAGCAATTTTGCATCCCTTTGTGTTGTACGACCAGTCCTTTTTCTATGAAATTTCTAGGAAAACGATTAATATAATTTAAGACTACGACGTTTAATTCACTGTGTGGTTTGTTTTTGGGACAACCTTTTCACTTCAGATCCGCACAACTTTAGACGGGAAGGGTTACACTCGAATACATTATTCATTTATTTCAATTATCTGTATGTTAATTTTATTTTATTTTGCCACATTAATCGAATTATGATACATCTTTTCTTAATCACAAATGTCTTCTGTAAATGTGGAGATTGCTACAATCTCCCATGCCCTTCAGTTTTTAAAATTTATTTTATACAAAATGATTCAATTTTGAGTAACTCAAATAACTGGAATAGATGTATAAAATAACAAAAAATGTCTACACTTGATAAACTGATGAACTTTTCTATCGAAAAACACTCATATGTTTGTTTGACCCAGATGGACAATCTTGGTCAAACCACTCGAGCCTCATAATCATTCAACTCAAACCTAAGATTTTACTCCTGACCTTGGCACGGTTTTGATGAAGACATCAACATCATCAAAAAGAAGAAAATGAAGAATGCTTATGAAGACAAAGAAGATTAAAGCTTCAAGAAAATTAGATTACTCTTTATAGGTACTCTATCCTATACTCTTTAATATACTAGAGTAGTAATGCTCAAAATATTTTAAAAAGAAATTGAAACACCTTAAGTTTTAAATGAAAACATTTTTCAAAATGTTGTGTAACATGTTAGTGAAATTTGAGTTACATGTTACATGAGTGAGAATCAGTTATCCAACTTAAAACTGATCAGAGTAGTCCATTATTGTCTTTGAGTAACAGATTACCAGTGTTATTAAAGTTGAGTAACCGATTACTCAAAGTGAGTAACCGATTACTCTAATTCAAAATTAATTAAACAGTGGACAGAACACTTGAGTAATCGATTACTCAATGCTGTAATCGGTTACTAAGAGCTCTTATGAAACTCGAGTTTTCATCCCAAATGAAATGCCTTCATTTCAAACAATTTCTACTCTTTTATAAGGCACAATGGGTGATTGGAAAGCATATTTAAAGGCATTAGAACTCACAATGAAATAACTCTTTACAACTCTTTCACACTTTTCTCACAACTTTCCTACACTTTTCTGAAATAATTTTCTGCACTTCTAAGCAACTTGCACTCAAACTTTCAAAGTCATTTTTAGAGTTATTTGAAGTAAACTGTTTCAAAGTTTTATAAACTTAAAGAGCATTATTACTAAGTATACAAAAAAGTTGATTGGATTGCAAGTGTTATTATTTTTCATACTTGTAAAGGCAATCCAAAGTCATTATTCAAATTCTTCATTCATGGTAATAACTTTCTTTCACGGGTGTGAATAGAAATGGGATAGAGTTACATGGAAATGTGTTTTCCAATAGTATAAATATTAGTGAGTGTGTAAGGTACATAGAGATCTTGGTGTGAGATATTGTAATTACAACTCATAATATTCAGTGAAAAACTCTTGTGCTACAAGAGTACTGGACGTAGCCTTCGGTGGACAAGAAGGTGACCAGTATAAAATACTTGTGTACTCTCTTCTCCCTTACCTCTTTGATTTATTCTTGTTTATTTTCTGCAGTATTATCCGCTGCACATTAACTCTTACATTTTGTAGAAAAAATTATTATAATTTTAAGTCAACTAATTCACTCCCCCTCTTAGTTGCAATCTTGTTCTTACACAATCGACTTCTAAAGAAGGCCAACTGAAAAATTAATATCCATAAGACCCAGTAAACTGACATATTTGTTGCATTTAAACCCCATCTGGTTAATATTTGTACAAGTTAAACAACATTAATCCATTTCATCTAGACCCAGCAATTTTTTACCTTCATTATCAACTATCTAACACAACCCTTTTTGTCCAAGCTTAGGACCGAATGTGTATAACTTTGCAACAGATCAAAACATGAGGCATTGGCACTGTAGATTAGTAAAGATTTTTGAAGGGAAATAATACTAGACAAATATAGTCTAAATGGCGTAACTGTAGCCCTGCGAATAAGTTTAAGGATATTTTGTGACATGTTACATGTCTAGCATTACTCTTTAAATTCTTCCATTGACCTAACAAAAAAAATAAGTTTAAGACAACAACCGGAGGCACAAATGACGAAACAAATGTACTGCCCTTGGACAGATCCAGGGCAAACGAGACTCGGACCACTGAAAAAAAACTAGTAAAAGATTCAAAAGTGAGAAAATCTTGCTATTTATGTTCTTTAACAACTTAGGTGCCCCCAACTACAAGCATACGCAATGAATATCAATATATTTCAACCTGGCACCTCTCAGCAACGGTCCTCATTTTGCATGGATATTGGTACAAATGCAACAAAACTTCCTTGATAGTGGCCCCAAAATTTAGCAGCATAAGATCTGAATACTGTTGCAGCTTGTGCTTCAAAAACATGTTCCACTGTGAAGCTAAAAATTTACCATTGTCTGGAGCAAAGTTGGCACAATCCACTTATAAGCTGATCCAGAGTCCAGTGTCTCTGAACAATGCAAGTAATCAAGTTCTGGGGCGTTAATTTCTTTTCATCCCCTGTATTATATAACGAGTGTCAAAGGCAACATAATATATATCTTTTTAAATGGAGAAAGGAAGAGTCTACTTTGTAGGAAGAAACGAAGACCACAACTTTCTGAATTCATTTGTTGAGTAAACATAAATAGAAATTCTGTGCATATACATACAACGCTCAGAAGAGTAACACTTCAACTTAAGCACTTACATAAAAGATATCAGAAGGGAGCCTCTAATGATTCATCCCAGACTTCAGCACTTCCATTGGAGGCTTCTTCTACGTCTTCTTCCATTGAAAGCCTAATATATTCCCTATGAGCAAATCGATCCCAGTCTGTCAATGTTGGATTCTCACGTTCCTATTCACACAAGACATAAACACCAGTGAATAAGGAAGTCACAAACAGTGGCCAAACATACTAATTAACACCAATAGATTTTATCAAATATTTCACGAACCTGACGAATCAAAAACGGATCACGAGTTTCAAAGGCCATGAACTTATTTAGATTGAACAGGATATTGAAAATACTTCCTGAGAGTTTCCCGCCTTTCAGATCGTGAAGAGTTATAAAACTCTCATTCTGCAGAGTGCAAAAAAAAATTAAAATGTAAAATATGTCGGATAATAAGAGAGTAACATGATATCAACCGATGATAGAGCAGACAAGAAAAGGGGGGACTAAATAAAGTTAGGGATATGGCACGTCCCAGGGAAAGACACACAATCTATAAACTGCTCACAAGATTTGCACTGATTTTCCCATCTAATGTTACTTCGCAACACAACGAAAGAAGATCAAACAATCAGTAGGAATAAAAACCTCAGGTCCAACCATGTCAATAATCTGGCACAATATATCTTCAAAAAGCACAGGCTCTTGGGCCATGCACTCCATCCGATGCAATTGTTCCTCATAAAAAAATTGCAGCTCATTCCGTGTCAGAACTCCATTTCCATCCAAATCTATGCACTTGAACCTAATCATAAATGTCCAAGTCAGCTCATACATAACCGATTTTTTAAAACAAAAAACAAGTTACAGTGTCAAATATCCAATGTTGTCGTAAGATTCTGTTTGCAAGTTAGTTTTGGAGGAGAAGGAAGGGAAAGGGAAGGGTTGAGAGCCCTCTAAGAAGTGTGTTTAATGAAACTAACACATGAAATGGATAATGAATGGGAAACAAATACCAATACTCAAGACTTGGCTCAGATGATTTATCCTCTTCTGACAGTATAAAGTAAACAAAATCTTCATATCCCATCTTTCCCTCAACCTTACTGGTAAACTTTCTTGGAACCTGAGATAATACTGAAGCAAGTCAGAATCTGCATCTTCAATATACCAATTCGTAACCATATTTAAAAAAACAAAAAAATAAAAAATAAAACAGGAACATGGAACCGGACACTTCTCGGTGTTAGAAAGGTAAGTAGTATAAGGATTTCTTGCTGAACACAAACAATTAAATAACAAGACAAAATCAACAAGTAATCCACACAAACCTGAGAAAAAACTCTATCGACAATTCGATAGGTAAGCGCATGATTACCATATCTGATAAGATTCTCTTTGTCTATCAAAAAATCGTGATCTGTATCCAGCTCCCAAAACTTGCAGTATATAACATAAAAATGCTCATAAGAGAAGTATCTGCGGATAATTATCAGAAAAGGTTAAAAGCTAAATGCATTTTAGTGTAGATATATTTAGACTAAAAGAACAGTCATTGTATGAAATTAACGACAATACTAATCCACACTACCTCAAAACCTTGTTGATGTCTTCTTCTTCATCAGCGTGCTGCATTGCATCGATTATGTTTCCACGCTTCAGTTCCCTCAGTGTAAGACGACCGTTGCCAGATCTATTAACGTAATAATATATTCTGTATATTACAGTTTCAGCTGGGCCATTGGAAAAAACCAGAAGTTAAGAATATGGCACCCAAGACAGAATATTATCTTCTCTCATTCTTTAGTTTAGGTTAGGTTTACATTTTTACACAGATGGAATCATTTCAGCATGTAAAGATGATTACAAATGGATCAGGTGCAAAGAGTGGGAGAAAAGCAAATGTTCAGATATTCCATAACAAATTAATGTAGAAGAATGGAGACCAAGGGGAAAAATAGGAGTTTCTTAAAGAATATGTTACATAAATATAGATATTCCATAAATATAGAGTTAACTTCTTATATAGTATCAACAAATAGGAATATGTTACAAACATACCATCTAGGATCACAAAGGGACCACATCCTAGGTATGTTTCTTAAAGAAATTGATGACGACCAAGAGAAATACAAAATTCTCAGATTTTTTTGAAGTGTTTTGAACCCCCACGAGAAACAGTTCGAAAAATCAAAGAAAAAATAGAAAGAACAAATCTACAGTGGTTGAATAAATCTGAACAGAAAAAAGGAGAAAATTCTCCTTCCAAGGGTTTCCCTTTCCCCTTTGACAATTGGTTTCCCCCTTTTTTAGCTCAGTTCCCAAAGCTTAAAAACTATGGATACCCCATCTTCTGCCTTCTCCCCTGATTTAAGCTATACTCCCACCCCTATCTCTGATCTCATCTATCTAATCAAACTCCTTGTCTCCCTTCTTTTGGGGTTCCTTTTGTTTTACAAGTATATGCCCTCCAAACTCTCATTCTTCTGGGTCCCGTCATTCAGGAACTAATCATTAGTTCATTACACACATCTTGAACTCATTTGATCAATCTACAATTACATGAACCTCCAAATACAAGGTTATAACAAAAAATACAAACCGTATCTCTCCTGAAACTCAGGTGTGTTCTGCAGGAACTCCAGCCCAGGATGAGTTGCTAAAAGCTCGCGTAACATGGGTTTAAAATCATCCTGACATGTAGTAGAATATTGTTCTAATATAAGAAAGATGTAAATGAATATACTATCAATTATCAAAGCCAAAGAAATCAGTAAGGAGGGCCCCTAAGAATAAATCATCCTAGCATGAAACTGGAAATGAATAAATGACATGTGACAACATATAACATGCAAAGACTGAATGTATCTTTTGGAGTATAAGGAAATAAACTGCAAAGCATAAAGAAAGAAATAGAACTAAAATCACCTGAGTAAGATACTTCAGCTGTGGTTGTTTTAAAATTGTGTATATTTGAGTTGCTATATCCATCGTCAACATGTTGCCATTAATCCAATAATCAATAAATGCTTTCCTATAGGAACATCAAATCAAGGATTTAAGCACGTTTTTGAAATGATAATTACAGGGAAAATGACCATCCAACAACAATTGCCTACACCATGGAAAAGGAGGTAATGAAATGAAACATGTTTTTTTTAGTAATACATATTTCACACTAATTCAATCAGCAGAACATCTTATGCCAAAAGATCAAAACTTACATTCAGAAAAGAAAAAGGATTAGCACAGGAAGCACTGTTTCACTATGAACAGGACACCTAGAAACATAGTGCCGAATTAAAATAAAAATATGCCAAGGAGGTGTGTTGTTTAGCACCAAGCAGGCATTATCTCAACCATATAATGTAAAAAAAATTACTGGCATAGTATGCACTTCTTCCATTAACCTCAGCCCTCCTCCTTTTAATGTTTGACTCCTCCTTCTTTGAGCCTTGGACAGTAAAGCGTCAAATATTGTATAATAGATGTGTTACAGATATTAGTGCAAAGAATAAAAATCTATCATTGTTAAATAGAATTTTTAGAAAATGAAATCTAAGGTCTGAATTGAAAACTCAATTTAGTACAAAAGATGAAACCAATCAGCACTGAATAATCTTTCTGGATGACTCATAATAATTGTGATAGCATCTAGAGTTCCAGACAATAATATTTGATGTGTCCCACATGTAATAGCTTGAACAATAATATCATCCGTGGCACAAAAAAGTTAAAAATTTGTGCGAGAAAAATGAAGTACATACCTTGTTACAAGACCAGTTCCATTGTCAATCTTTCGGAAAAGAGAAGTGGAGAAAAAAGATGGCAGCTTGCATACTTCCCTCGTAACTGATTTGAGTTCTGACATACCAAACAAAGCAGTAAAACAGAGACTCAGAGCTGGTTATCAGAACTCTTTATTACATTAGAAAGTAATATTACATGGATAATCATTTTTTGACGTTTGGTAACATTTAAAAGAAGTCATTTTAACTCAACTTCAACATGGAAGTGTGATTACTTAGAAAACTAACATGTGAAAGTTATTTAAATCACTTTTCCCCAGTTGCAACAAACTGGCCCTTCAGGCTATGATCTACTTATATGTATGATATCTCACCATGAATCCGCAGGCCATCCAAGTGCTCATGGAACAAATGATCGATTTTAAACAAACATTGTTCTTTCAGGTCATTTGGAGGTGGACGTCCATGTTGAAAATAGAACTGCAAGAACACAAATATTTATTTTAGAAGCATTAGCATAGCAGGAGAATGAGAGAAAAAAGAATGAACGAACACCCTTAAAATATTAGTTATAAAAGAAAGTATCATCAGGTAAGATAATTGGATAGTGGATCTTAATAAGATCGTTTTAAATAACTTAAGGCATGCTCGAAGGGTTTTGGCATGCATCGGTATCAGTTTATTATGATTAGGTAACAGTATAAGCAAAAACAATGAGGGAAAACATGAGGTAATCGGCAGGTTAATTCCTTTGGGCCATTTGGTTGGGGTGCAATGCTCATATATAATGGGTGTCTCTCTATCTGGGTCTATGGGATAGATTGTGTGTATGGCTTCTCTATAGCATTCTGATAATGGTTGTGTCAAGAAAGTTGTCATTGCGTATATGCAATGAGATTGGGCAATTTGGCTGTTTCTTCTTTTATGATATAATTTTCCTTTCTTTTATAGATGACGAATGACAGAATGATATATTATCTTCCTTTCAGATGTACTTTGACTTCTTTCCCTCCCTTTCTCTAATAAATTTTAACATATAAACAGATATTAAGAAATCAAATCAAACTTGCTGCACCTGAGGTATAACTTCTTTAACTGGCTCACTGACAACTTTCAAGGGGGAACTCAAGTTAGACAGGCCAGCTCTCTGTTTCACAATGCGAGGGGAACCAGATGTACTTCTCGGGGAAAGAGGTGGAGCAGTGCCAGCAGGAAACATGGAAGGCAAAGAATTACTTGCAGCATTTGGGCTAGAACAATTGCCTGGGACATTCAAGGGAGCACCTGACTTTGCCTCGTTGAGCAATGAGGTTACCTACCAAATTAATAAGCAATATGTGAGAACAATATCAAGTAATGTTTTGAAGAGTGTTCATAGAGAACAAGTTAACCATATCAGCAAACCTAAAAATAAAATATGAAAGGTATATCATCCATTCATCCTTAACCACCATTTTGCATTTTTTCAGTAACACAGAGGGCCTATTAGTCGGATGGTGATTGCTCTGATGACTTAGAGATTCAATTACTTAACAGGGTTTTAAATTGCAGACCACAACCACAATTGAGGCCACACTGTTGTGGTTGTTGTTGTCTGCATAACTGCATAACAATAAATGTAATGTAATTGCATTCACAACCGACATTTAAAACCTTACTTATTATAATAAGGTAAGGATAGGAGCACACGAGCATCTACAAAAAGCCACAATTCACATAAGGTAAGTTGTTGACAAGCTATAAAAACCTCACCAACATTTCCTTTTGGAAATACATCAATTAGTTAAGCCCAATGTAACAACCGTGCATCTTTATAACAAACCATAACAATCTAAAAATAATTGTTCGATAACCACTGTTACTTCATAATTCATATCTCACCACCACTGATTACAAGTCACCTCATGCGCATATATTATTATATTACATATCACGAACAAATCAATCTAACGAATAAAATTGAATAAATAGAGAACTCATCAATGTGGTGATTTATGAAATGTAGCTTACCGATCGAACACTTTCGGGAAGCGACAACCACTGATCGAAGATCTTATCAACGAAATTGAGGTTAGACTTAAGAGCCGAAGATGAAAACTCCGGGAGCTGCAACAATTCGGCGTCAAACGACGCCGCATCAGTAATGACATCCATCTTCTTCAATTAAACTAAACTCTTATCTCTCATTCACAATAACAATTAGATTAATGCGATTCAGATATTGAGCTTTCGAAACCCTAGATCTTTAGAATGAATGAATTAGTGAGATATTTAAATATAAAATTAAGTTAACGGTGGCGGTGATCTGAGGGTGGAATGGATGGAAAATGAGAGGAAAATGAAATGGGGGAAATTGGGAAGAGATGGAAGCGATTTTGGAGGGAGAAGAATGAAGAGAAATAATTATGTGGGTACAGGAAATTGCAAGACAAAAAAATAAAAATTGTGTTGTTGCTTGTATTTATTTTGCAATGAAAAACTGTTTAGCAGAAAATTAATGAGAATGCATCTAGCACACAGTGGTGTAAGGTAATATTTGATTCTGATAAGATAAAAGATTTAATAGGTATATATTGATAGTGTAAAAAAAATTTATACTATCGGTAATTATCCATCATTAATTTTTTAATCATTACTGACTTCAAACAAAAGTAATAGAAATCAAAGGTGAATGATGTGTAGTGTACATAGATTTTAAATTATAAGATAAAATATCAAATGTTTCATGTTATTAAATTTATTATAAAAGAGGTAATCATACACCTCAAATAAGATTATTTTCTTATATCAAGTAAGAAAGATATCATTAGTTATATCAAAAACTAACAATCACAATCAATAAAACATTAGTCTAATAATTTAAGGTTTGTTAGATCCCTAGAAAATATCAATATTTCGACTTCTAATAATAATACTTGTTGAAAAGGCAATCACACACCTCCGACTATAGGAAAGGTTGGGTGGATGCTTTCTGGTTCACTCCTTGATTAGTGTCTAGCTTACTTTGCTTAATTATGTATTAGCTTAGTCATTCATTTAAGTGTAATATAAAAGGAAGTTGTTTTCCTTTATAGAAAGTTGTTAAGGGAGTTATTTAACTCCCTACTATATATAGCATTTTTGGTGTAATTGTGATTCATATCAATTCATTCAATGGAAAATCAAATTGACTTCTCCACTCTATCTTTCTCTCTAGATTCTAAGATGGTATCAGAGCAATTCTTGTTTTAATTCGTCTTTGATTCTTCGATCTCTTTCTTTGATTCTCTTCTTCTCTGATTTTTGAATTCTTCTTTTCCTTCGATTTGTATTCTTCTTCTTCTTGATTTCTCCAATGTCTTCTTCTACGAATCAGTTTCTTCTCAATTGATTCTTAACAATGGTGAATCAGAGCTTCGAAGATTACAACGTCAATCCTTCTAATCCATATTTCCTTCCTTCATTCAAATGAAAGTCTTGCATTGATTTTGGTTCCTCATCTTCTCAATGGTAAAAATTATCATTCTTGATCCAAAGCTATGAATTAGCTCTTCAATCCAAAAAACAAATTGAAATTCATAGATCAATCACTTCCTCAACCATCGGGTGGTTCATCCTATTTACGCATAGTGTTAAAATGTAACACGATGATAGGGCAAATCGCAAGTGCACGATTATGTCGTCAAGTAATAAAATATCGATCACACGAGGACTGGAAAACTCCTTTAATTAAAACAATAATAAAAAGGGATTGAAATCTAATTTAGGAAGAGTTCCCAGGATAAGGGTTACCGCCTTTATACTCGCAAATCCTTGTTTTGCTCCTTTTCATGAACTTTAAGTTGTGAGGGTGAATTGCTCTTTGATATGTGTCATCCTCTCTCGAGTTCCGGCACGTGTACTCAATTGAAGTCGCACCTACTCTCGTGGTACTATTATCAATCAAATCTTTTACCTGGACCTTTCTATCCAATCGCTTCGTAGCAACCCAAGGTGAATTTCAGAAACCCCCGGGAATCCTAATACTACTCTCGTGAATTAGGATTCTAGTTTGAATAACTGAATGATCGAATAGTTGGGTTCACCTCTCGGTTATTCCCCAATGTATCTAAGAGGTGTATTTTGTTTGTCAGATAACTAACACAAATAAAACTCAGTTTAATGATTCAAATCACAACACTCAATGAAATAGAAGTAAGAACAAGTATTTATTGAATGTAAAAGGGCATGGCCTCAATCCTAGAAACAAAGGGAATTACTCACTCATGATATAGAAGAGAATCTCAAATTCTAAATTAGAGAATTGTAATGTAAAAAATAATGTCAAATCCTTGAGGGAGAACTCTTATTTATCTTAATTACAAAATATTGGGTTAAGCCCAACAAAACAAATCTAAAAAATAGGAATATAATATAACATATATGACTTCTTTTTGTCCTTCAATTGTTCTTCATATAGCCTCAACACTTAATTAAATCTTCTTGCACCCAATCTCTATTCTTTTTTACTTTAATCCATCCAAACTACACAACATAGCTAAAAACATCCGCTCAACCCGAACAAAGAGAAATAAAAGTTAAAAACAATCATAAAGTCCTAATTATGTCCTAAAATGCAAGTTAAATGCAATGCAAATGTAGTATAATTTCACACTTATCACATGATGGTCCTATCATGGTTGCATCACTATGTTGAAGAAACAATCGTGAAATCCATTCTTTGGATTGATGAGGCAATTGATGCATAGAAAGATCTTCATGACAGGTTTTCTGAGAGAGATGTCTTTCGTATAGCTGAACTTCAAGAGGAATTTTATAGAATGAGTCAAGGTAATCAATCCATTTATGATTATTTTACTAATTGAAGGTGATTTGGGAGGAAATTGAAAATTATAGAGCCATAGGTCGTTGTGTTTTTCCTTGCACTTGTGGCCTAATTGATTTGGTTAAAATGCACAGAGAACAAGACTATGTGATTTGACTTCTTAAAGAATTGAATGACCAATATTCACAAGTTAGGTAACAAATAATGCTAATAGAACATCTTCCTTCTATTAGCAAGGTGTTTTCAATGTTGATTCGACAGGAAAGACAATTCAATATTCCAGTATTTTCTGACCTAAAGGCTCTACAAGTTCAATCTCAATGAGGTTATCAATTCAGAGGTTTTAATGGAACTAGAGAAAGAGGAAACAATTCCTTTAGAGGAAGAGGAATGATGTTTCACAATGGTACAAGTAGAGGAAATGGTACCAGATTTTTCACTCACTATGAAAGAACTAATCACAATGTGGAAACATGCTTTCTAAAACATGGTTATCACTACAACAAATTAGGTAAGGTTGCCAACACTGCTAGTGCTTTTCCTATAGAGATAGAGTATGGATCAGATGGAATGTACTATCAGAATGAGGAAGGCTTGGCTACTGACAAAGGACAAAAGGACCAAGGTTTCACTGATGCTCAAGTTAAATCCATCCTGGAATTACTTGAGAAGAACAAGATTGACTCCAACAAAGTAAACTTTGTCCTGACTGATAGTGTAGCAATTGCAAATGCTAGTGTGGCCTCATCTGCAGGTAATAAGTCTATGGATTAGTTGATAGACACTAGAACCACTAATTATATTACTTATGATATAAGTAGTTTGATCAATCAGAGATCTATTTCTCCTGTCACAATTACCTTACCCAATGCAGACAAAGTTAACACCTCCATTTATGGCAATGTTGCTTTGTCACAGACTCTCATCTTACTTGATGTGTTATATGTTCCTAAGTTCCATGTCAATCTAGTGTCAGTAACAAAGTTTATTCAATCTCATAATTGTCACTTAATTTTCAATCTTAACTCTTGTGTCATTGTGCAGAATACTATACATAAGGTGATTGGTATAGCTAGCTTGAAACATGACTTATTTGTCATCAATCCTCTGCCTAAGGATTATTCTAGTGTTTCTGTCTCTCAACCCTCTTATGTCTATGCTAATGATTTTAGCCTCTAGCATCTAAGGTTTGGCCATGCTCCCTCATCATCAATGAATGCTCTGTCTAGTCAATTCTCTTATATTCCCCTTTGTAATAGATAAAATGTTGTTTCTGATGTTTGTCATAGTTTTAGACAAAGAAGATTGTCTTTCTATAATAGTACTACACTTTCTAATAAAGTTTTTCAATTGTTGCATGTTGATATATGGGGTATGTATTCCATTACTTCTAGCTTTGATCATAACTATTTTCTTACCATTGTTGTTGATTTCACAAGGTTTACTTGTGTTATAATGATGAAAGCTAAGAGTGAAACTAGGCAACATATCATTAATTTTGTTGCTCTTGTTGAAAATTAGTTTAATGTTAGACTAAAGACCATTAAGAGTGATAATGGACCTGAGATTTTGATGAATGATTTCTTCTCCAACAAAGAAATCATTCATCAAAGGTCTTGTGTTACTACCCCAACAAAATGGTGTTGTAGAGAGAAAACATTAACATATCCTCAATGTAGAAAGAGTCATTTTCTTTCAATCTTCTCTACCTTCTACTCTTTGGATTTTTGCTATCCAACATGTTGTCCACATTATCAATAGATTACCTAGCCCTTTTATTTCAAAATTCTAGTCCATATCAGCTGCTTTATGGTTGCTTACACTCCTTAGATTCTTTGAAAGTTTTTTGTTGTCTAGCTTATGCTAGCACCCTTGCTACATGGAGGGATAAGTTTGATCCTAGGGCTAGGAAATGTATGTTCCTAGGATATAAGGAGGGAACAAAGGGGTATTCTCTATGATATGGTATCTTATGAAGTTTTCATCTCTAGAGATGTTGTTTTCTATGATAACTCTTTTCCTATGTCATCTAATTCTTCTACGGATTCCAATTCCTCTCCTAGTCATACACATATTCCTATGAATAAAACTCAGTTTAATGATTCAAATCACAACACTCAATGAAATAGAAGTAAGAACAAGTATTTATTGAATGTAAAAGGGCATGGCCTCAATCCTAGAAACAAAGGGAATTACTCACTCATGATATAGAAGAGAATCTCAAATTCTAAATTAGAGAATTGTAATGTAAAAAATAATGTCAAATCCTTGAGGGAGAACTCTTATTTATCTTAATTACAAAATATTGGGTTAAGCCCAACAAAACAAATCTAAAAAATAGGAATATAATATAACATATATGACTTCTTTTTGTCCTTCAATTGTTCTTCATATAGCCTCAACACTTAATTAAATCTTCTTGCACCCAATCTCTATTCTTTTTTACTTTAATCCATCCAAACTACACAACATAGCTAAAAACATCCGCTCAACCCGAACAAAGAGAAATAAAAGTTAAAAACAATCATAAAGTCCTAATTATGTCCTAAAATGCAAGTTAAATGCAATGCAAATGTAGTATAATTTCACACTTATCACATGATGGTCCTATCATGGTTGCATCACTATGTTGAAGAAACAATCGTGAAATCCATTCTTTGGATTGATGAGGCAATTGATGCATAGAAAGATCTTCATGACAGGTTTTCTGAGAGAGATGTCTTTCGTATAGCTGAACTTCAAGAGGAATTTTATAGAATGAGTCAAGGTAATCAATCCATTTATGATTATTTTACTAATTGAAGGTGATTTGGGAGGAAATTGAAAATTATAGAGCCATAGGTCGTTGTGTTTTTCCTTGCACTTGTGGCCTAATTGATTTGGTTAAAATGCACAGAGAACAAGACTATGTGATTTGACTTCTTAAAGAATTGAATGACCAATATTCACAAGTTAGGTAACAAATAATGCTAATAGAACATCTTCCTTCTATTAGCAAGGTGTTTTCAATGTTGATTCGACAGGAAAGACAATTCAATATTCCAGTATTTTCTGACCTAAAGGCTCTACAAGTTCAATCTCAATGAGGTTATCAATTCAGAGGTTTTAATGGAACTAGAGAAAGAGGAAACAATTCCTTTAGAGGAAGAGGAATGATGTTTCACAATGGTACAAGTAGAGGAAATGGTACCAGATTTTTCACTCACTATGAAAGAACTAATCACAATGTGGAAACATGCTTTCTAAAACATGGTTATCACTACAACAAATTAGGTAAGGTTGCCAACACTGCTAGTGCTTTTCCTATAGAGATAGAGTATGGATCAGATGGAATGTACTATCAGAATGAGGAAGGCTTGGCTACTGACAAAGGACAAAAGGACCAAGGTTTCACTGATGCTCAAGTTAAATCCATCCTGGAATTACTTGAGAAGAACAAGATTGACTCCAACAAAGTAAACTTTGTCCTGACTGATAGTGTAGCAATTGCAAATGCTAGTGTGGCCTCATCTGCAGGTAATAAGTCTATGGATTAGTTGATAGACACTAGAACCACTAATTATATTACTTATGATATAAGTAGTTTGATCAATCAGAGATCTATTTCTCCTGTCACAATTACCTTACCCAATGCAGACAAAGTTAACACCTCCATTTATGGCAATGTTGCTTTGTCACAGACTCTCATCTTACTTGATGTGTTATATGTTCCTAAGTTCCATGTCAATCTAGTGTCAGTAACAAAGTTTATTCAATCTCATAATTGTCACTTAATTTTCAATCTTAACTCTTGTGTCATTGTGCAGAATACTATACATAAGGTGATTGGTATAGCTAGCTTGAAACATGACTTATTTGTCATCAATCCTCTGCCTAAGGATTATTCTAGTGTTTCTGTCTCTCAACCCTCTTATGTCTATGCTAATGATTTTAGCCTCTAGCATCTAAGGTTTGGCCATGCTCCCTCATCATCAATGAATGCTCTGTCTAGTCAATTCTCTTATATTCCCCTTTGTAATAGATAAAATGTTGTTTCTGATGTTTGTCATAGTTTTAGACAAAGAAGATTGTCTTTCTATAATAGTACTACACTTTCTAATAAAGTTTTTCAATTGTTGCATGTTGATATATGGGGTATGTATTCCATTACTTCTAGCTTTGATCATAACTATTTTCTTACCATTGTTGTTGATTTCACAAGGTTTACTTGTGTTATAATGATGAAAGCTAAGAGTGAAACTAGGCAACATATCATTAATTTTGTTGCTCTTGTTGAAAATTAGTTTAATGTTAGACTAAAGACCATTAAGAGTGATAATGGACCTGAGATTTTGATGAATGATTTCTTCTCCAACAAAGAAATCATTCATCAAAGGTCTTGTGTTACTACCCCAACAAAATGGTGTTGTAGAGAGAAAACATTAACATATCCTCAATGTAGAAAGAGTCATTTTCTTTCAATCTTCTCTACCTTCTACTCTTTGGATTTTTGCTATCCAACATGTTGTCCACATTATCAATAGATTACCTAGCCCTTTTATTTCAAAATTCTAGTCCATATCAGCTGCTTTATGGTTGCTTACACTCCTTAGATTCTTTGAAAGTTTTTTGTTGTCTAGCTTATGCTAGCACCCTTGCTACATGGAGGGATAAGTTTGATCCTAGGGCTAGGAAATGTATGTTCCTAGGATATAAGGAGGGAACAAAGGGGTATTCTCTATGATATGGTATCTTATGAAGTTTTCATCTCTAGAGATGTTGTTTTCTATGATAACTCTTTTCCTATGTCATCTAATTCTTCTACGGATTCCAATTCCTCTCCTAGTCATACACATATTCCTATTGTTCCTAATACACTTGAGTCAAACACATTTTCTTTACTTGAGTCAAACACATTTTATGTGCCTGAGTCCAATGCATCTTCTCCATTAGAGTCATACACATCCATTCCATCTAAGTCAAACACATCTATCCAACCTAATTCAGACACATCCTCTTCTACCATAATTCCTCTTAGATATAGAATACATCCTTCTCATCTACAAGATTACCATTGTACTCTTGCTCACGCTGTCACAAATGGTACAAGTCTTTCTTGTAAAGTTTCATATCCATTGTCCTATGTTTTGGACTATTCTAAATGTTCTTCTGGATACAAAAGGTTTTGTTTGATTGTTTCTGGTAGTTCTGATCCTACTACTTATAAGCAAGCAACCAAATCTGCTCATTGGAGAAAGGTTGTGGATGATGAGTTACAAGCCTTGAATGAGAAAAATACTTGGTCTTTGGGCTCTCTTCCACCAAAGAAGGTCCCCATAGGATGTAAGTGGGTTTATAAGACCAAAGTCCATGCTGATGGCACACTTAAGAGGTATAAAGCTAGGTTGGTAGCAAAGGGTTATACTCAATTGGAAGGAGTACATTTTTTTGATACATTCTCTTATGTGGTCAAAATTATCAATGTTAGAACTGTCTTAGCCTTGGCAGCCATCAAGGGATGGTTTTTGGAGCAACTTGATGTTAATAATGTCTTTCTTCATGGAGATTTTGCATGAAGAGGTTTATATGTCACCATCACCCGACCTTCATCTTGGTAATCCTCACCAAGTGCGCAAGTTGCATAAGTCCATTTATGGGTTGAAACAAGCCATCAGAGAGTGGCACACTATGTTGTCATGTGCTCTAATTTCTCTAGGGTATTCTCACTCTGAGACAGATCAAGCTCTCTTCACAAAGTGCACTCCCCAATCCTTTACTGCAATATTGGTGTATGTTGATGATATGGTATTGGCAGGAAATAATAGGCTTGAGATTGATCAGGTCAAGCAGTATCTTGATCACAATTTCAAGATTAAGGATTTGGGCTCTCTTAGGTTCTTCTTAGGACTTGAAATAGCTAGAACTAAGGATGACATTCATCTCAATGAGAGAAAGTATGTCGTGTCTCTTCTTAAAGATTTAGGTACCTTAGCTGTTAAGCCTGCAACAATTCCTTTTGATCCATCTCTTAAGTCGCAGTTTGAGCAAGGCACTCCTTTCTCAGATGTACTGTGTTACATAAGGCTGGTTGGGAGGTTGCTCTACCTCAATATATCCAGGCCTGATATAGCCTATGCAGTCCAACAACTAAGCCTCTTTATGTGCAAACCTATGGATGTACACTACAAGGCAACCCTCAAAGTCCTTCATTACTTGAAGTCCTCTCCATCTCAGGGTTTATTTTTCTCATCCACTTCTGAGCTCAAGCTTTCTGGTTTTGCTGACTCAGATTGGGCTTGTTGTTTGGACACCAGGAAATCCATTAAAGACTTTTGCATATTTCTTGGTTCCTCCTTGATTTCTTGGAAATCCAAGAAGCAAAATACAGTTAGTAGGTTATCCTCTGAAGCTAAATATAGAGCACTAGGAAGCCTAGCTTGTGAGGTGCAATGGCTCAATTACTTGTTCACAAATTTGAAAATTCATTTGCTCCATCCTTCCTTTGTGTACTGTGACAACAGATCATCCATTCACTTGGCACATAATCCAGTTTTTCTTGAGAGGTCCAAGCATATTGAGGTTGATTGCCATGCAGTTCGCGAGAAGACTCAAAAAGGCCTCATTCATCTTCTTCCTATTGCCTCTCAGGATCAGTTACTAATGCTTTCACCAAGCCACTTTCTCAAGCTTTTTTCCATTCTTTTATTTCCAAGTTGGGTTTGTATTCACTCCACCATCCAACTTGAGGGAGGATGTTGGCTTGATGCTTTCTGGTTCACTCCTTGATTAATGTCTAGCTTACTTTGCTTAATTATGTATTAGCTTAGTCATTCATTCATTTAAGTGTAATATAAAAGGAAGTTGTATTTTCCCTTTATAGAAAACTGTTAATGATAGTTATTTAACTCCCTACTATATATAGCATCTTTCATGTAATTGTGATTCGTATCAATTTATTCAATGGAAAATCAATTTGATTTCTCCACTCTCTCTTTCTCCCTGGACTCTTAGAGGAAAAATACTGTTTCTTTTCCAAATGCAATCTAAGAGTCATACTCATACATGATGTTATGATGATTGGTGAAGTCAACAACACTTGAATGGTAGTTTTTTATTTAAAAAAAATGAAATTATACAATTTTTATATACGCTTTTTTGAATGGAGATAAATTGGATAAAATAATGAATTTATTTATCTTTCTTTTTTGGTACATAAGAGGAGAGAAAAAAGTAACCAAGTTTAATAAAAGTTAGACTAATGGTTTATGATGACTCTAACTATGTCGTTCAAAAGAGAATAAGATATAAAATTTCTCTTTATTTTTAACCTTAAGTCCGGTTAGAAAGTAATTATATTGATTATCTTCCATGATAACAAAGTAAAGAAAAATATATACTTATGAGTTCCTCGGTATTTCATATGATCATTGTTGTGTACTATTGAAACATGAATATAGTAAACTAAATGCAAAAACTTGTATAGAAAGCTCCTAAAATCCGTGAATTATTTATAAGCAAAATTTACTTCAAAATATTGATGACATTAAACTGGTATTATATATTAATAAATATATCATTAACATGGATATTTACTTTCCTTCAAGTCAATATAAATTGTGTTAATAAATGTTAGTTATAAACATTAAATCTCTTACATTACCGTGGATATTTTTCATTATCTGCTGTTTTTTTATAACTCTAGCTATTATTTACAGTGTTTTGACAACTCACTTTAGAGGGGTCGCTATCCTAAGAAAGAAGGATCACTCATCCCTTAAACAAGATTAGTCTTGTGACTAAAAAATATGAAAAAACTTTTAACATCAATCCGTCAAATATTTTATAATTCTTTTTAAAAATGATTAGGTTTAATGCTAAGAATTTATGGAAACCTTTTGTTTTTAATAATAAAACACAATTAAAGTGATCAAAGATAATTACATTGAACTAATAAGAAGTGATGTAAGATTATACTATATTTTAAAATGACCAAAAGGTCAAAAGTTCAATTCATAAAAGTGATATGTTTTGAAAATCTTTGAGAATGAGTTGTTCTTGCCTTGTAATTTTCAAATAATTATCTTTTCAATTTAATTTTCACTTTAATTTTTTATTTCCATTATTGAATTTAAACATCACTAACTATCACATGCGGTCTTTTATGAACAACAATAATTAGTTAATAGCTTAAAAAATACTCATTGAAGTACACACTTATCAAAATCATAATTGTAGATTGCATTATTAATGTAAAGTTATATATACATTTATTATATTATCTATTATTAAGTTGTATTATTATTTTGAAAAGTTATTAATGATTAAAAATAAATGGTGGATAATACAATAATAATGTATAAAATTTATATATTGTCGGTGCATATATTTTTTCTCTTTTATTTTAATGTTGAATGCAAGGGTCATGTGAAGAAAATAAATATGCTCAATTGTTATGGATGAGAAGAAAAATGTCCAACAAATCAACTAAAATGTCATTTTTAGGTACCCAATTATTAACTTATTATTAGAATTAAAGAAAGAAGTAAAGGTATATAGCCATACATGAGGATCTGGATTATTTTTGGTCATATGATAGAGATTTGGATAGGACCAAGTAAACTTTATGGAGAATAAAAAAAAATCCTAAGGTCTCAATTCATTGATGTTCAATTCACCTCATTTTCTAACTTGTTTCCAATCTCTTATCCATAACTAAAACATTCACAAACACTTCAATTTCTTCAACTCTATGATTATGTTGATATATTTTTCAGTGCACAAAACACACTAGTTAGTTCATGAGTACCAAAACCAATAATTGCAAGCAACAACAACATTATCATCATCAATGACAACAGTTTCAACTGAATTCTTACCACATACCCTTCCATTTAGAACTTACCTAAAGCTAAGTTCTCATTCAAATCCCAACACTGTTGTTACTTGCACAACTCCACTTTTAAATGAAGGTAACAGAAGGAACAACAACAATAAGGGGTATGTAACTGTTCCTTCTTCTGAAACAAGGCCAAAACATTTTCAAAATTATGACTTTAGAGACCCCCATCTCATGAAATCACTCAACAGATCTTGCAAAGTAGGTAAGTACAATGAGGCTCTCTATTTTCTTCATCACATGGTTAACAAAGGTTACAAACCTGATGTTATTCTGTGCACAAAGCTGATAAAAGGGTTGTTCAATTCCAAGAAAGTAGAGAAAGCTATTAGGGTGATGGAGATATTGGAAAAGCATGGCGAGCCTGATGTTTTTGCTTACAATGCAGTGATAAGTGGATTATGCAAGGCTGATAAATTTGATGAAGCTAATAAAGTTCTTGAAAGAATGAAGAATAAAGGGTTTTCTGCTGATGTTGTTACCTATAATATACTCATTGGTAATCTTTGTGGCAGAAGAAAACTTGGTTTGGCTTTGAAGGTTATGGATCAGTTGCTGAAAGATAAGTGCAATCCCACTGTGATCACTTACACAATCTTGATTGAAGCAACCATCATACAGGGTGAGATTGGTGAAGCCATGAAGCTTTTGGATGAGATGTTATTAAGAGGGCTTCAACCTGATATGTACACTTACAATGCAATTGTTAGGGGTATGTGCAAAAATGGGTTGGTGGATAGAGCCTTCGAGTTTGTTACCAGCATAAGCACTAAGGGTTATGCACCAGATGTGATTTCTTACAATATTCTTCTAAGGGGTCTTTTGAATGAAGAAAGATGGGAAGCAAGTGAGAGGTTGATGTCTGATATGTTGGTAAAAGGCTGTGAGCCAAATGTTGTGACTTACAGCACTTGGATTACTTCTCTTTGTCGCGACGGCCGGGTCGAAGAGGCTGTGAATGTATTGAAGGTTATGAAGGAAAAGGGGTTAACCCCTGATGTTTATAGCTACGAACCGTTGATTTCGGCATTCTGCAAAGAAGGGAGAGTTGAATTGGCAATCGAGTTTTTGGACACCATGATCTCGGATGGTTGCTTACCTGATATCGTAAACTACAACACAATATTGGCCACTTTGTGCAAGAATGGAAAAGCTGATGAGGCTTTGAACATCTTTGAGAAGCTTTGGGAAGTGGGTTGTCCTCCAAATGCAAGTTCTTATAACACAATGTTGTGTGCACTATGGACTAGTGGTGAAAAAATTAGAGCATTGGAGATTATTTTAGAGATGTTAAGCTATGGTATTGGTCCTGATAGGATCACATATAACTCACTATTATCTTGTTTGTGCAGAGATGGAATGGTGAATGAGGCCATTGATTTGTTAAAGGACATGGAATGTAGCAAGTGTAAGCCTAATGTTGTTACTTACAACATTGTTCTTCTTGGATTGTGCAAAGTACAAAGAATCATAGAAGCCATTGAGATTCTAGTTTCCATGGTTAACAAAGGTTATAGGCCTAATGAAACTAGCTACACATTGTTGGTGGAGGGGATTGGTTTTGCTGGATGGAGAAATGATGCTATGGAGTTGGCTAAGTCCCTTAATAGTATAAATGCTATTTCAGAAGATTCATTCAAACGTTTGTACAAAACCTTTCCCATGCTTGATGTGTACAAAGAGCTTTCTTTATCAGACTAAACAAAATTCTTGACCATAGAGTTCATTTTTCCATGTCTTTTCATTGAGCTTTCAATTCAATGAGTTATTGGCTAATTTACAGCATTATGTTACAAGTTTACAGGGGAGATAATATGAAAAGGATGGTCACTGCTACTGATGAGGTTGCTTCAAGTCTCTGTTTACTGATTTTTACACAAAGCATTTATACATCATTCAAATTTATGTAATCATTAAAATGAAGTTGTCAAGCTACAAATATTTACAAAATTATGGTGTATAAACCAAAAAAGGGTCAAACAGTTATAAAAGATTGACTCTGAAAGGCTAATGCTTTTAGAATGGTTGTTAAGTTGATAGTTCAATATGGACTTTCCTTTGTTCACATAATCCAAGGATAACATATATATATATATAAGCATTATTTTTACTCTTGTGTCTTTTCTTATGCATTTCCTTTAAAATCTCCACAACTTCCTCTAATTGGTCCAACCCACGAAATCCACAAAACAAACAACTGCAAGTACTTATATCAGGAGTGATTCCCTTTTCTACCATTTCATACTGCAAATTTTCTGCTATCTCCATAAACTCCATGGATCCCATCTTAGACACCCCATCAATTAAAGTATTGCATGACACCAAACAAGGAGAAGAGCTAGTGCCAACCATAAGTAAAATAATTGAATGCCCTTTTCTGCACAAATCACTCAGACAAGTATCGTACAACATAGAGTCAAGTCCGTATATTGGGCTCAAGTTCCGCCATAATTGAATCCCCTTGGCTTATGTATTGAGCCAGAGTAGTAGATACAACGCATAAGCACAAGGAAAAACCACTAACCCACTACAACAATGATATCACTAGCATAAATAAATCAGACACCAACCTTTTATGATTACTATTGCCATATTAACTACCCTTGCTAACCATCCTTAAACCTCCATCCATACATTAGCATATGAAAAAAACAAATGCAACCAAAGTAACTCCATAAAAAGGACGTGCATGAGGCTCCCTCTTAGTGGAATCCAGGAGAATAGTTGTACACAGTCTTATCTCAACCCTACACATGGAGATACTATATTTTCGTGATTTGAACATGTGACCTCATAATAAAACAACCTTACAGTTGTGTCAAACTCATCCTCTAAATATAAAACACCGGGATAAGCAAGTTAGAGGCTACTAGGATTAATAGTTCTCTTCCTGCAATAACACATTAGGCAATTAATAGGATTTGAAATCCAACACTTGATTAAACTGCTCCAATCTTTTAGCCCACACCTATGATCTGGTTTTTAATCAAGTCTATAGAATCAGCCCAAGAAAGCAAGGCAGCAAAAACAAAATTATAGTTATACAAATAACATTACTCTTCAATAATTCCATATCTACGATTTTCTTCCTTGTTCATAAAGAATTACCATTGCTTGCTTTACACGTCATTACTCGAATTTGACATGCACTCGTCATGTTTGCTTATAGTAATATAATTGTTAAGAATTAATAAAGGGGTTTTTCTAATATGTATTGGACATGGTAAACACATACTTTCTAATAATGTACATGTAAAGTTAGCAAGAAAAAAAAGAAAACAGATAGAAAAGATGAAATCAGTTTTTGTATTTTATTAGAATGAATTGATTTTAAACACAACAACAGATCCAAGTCCTTTTTATACAAAAACGAAACTACTTAACAGACTAACTAAACTGATAACAGAATCAGTTAGACTGAAACTAATTGCTTAACAACTTCACTCAAGTATTCTCTAATATTCCCCCTTGAAACTGACGGTGGGATTGAACGTCATGGAAATAAAAAACTTGAAGCTTATTCCTGAGATAACTGAAACGAGATGAAGACGGAGGCTTTGTGAGGATGTTGGCAGTCTGAAAATTTGCAGGAATATGCTTCACCAATAAGGACTTGGACAGAACTTTATCCCGAACAAAAAATAGATCAAGTTCTATGTGCTCTGTTCTTTGATGAAGAACAGGATTATGAGCAAGAGCAACAGTGCTCGGGTTGTCACACAATAAGAGATGAGCAATATGATTAAACTTAAGTTCTTGAAGAAGCGATTGCACCCATTGAAACTCTTGAGCTATAAGAGCTAGGCTCCTATATTCTGCCACAGTGTTGGATCTGGAAATAGTAGTTTGCTTCTTTGACCACCAAGTGATAAGGTTATTCCCTAGAAACAAGCAAGCTCCAGATGTAGATTTTCTATCATCACAATCAGATGCCCATTCAGAATCACAAAAACCAGTGAGAGGAAGTGGAGAAGCTGGTGAAACAGGTTGGAGAAGAATTCCATGAGTAACAGTCCCAATTAGACACCGAAGAATTCTTTTCACAGCTGACCAATGTTTCTCAAGATATGTAGATAGAAATTGGCAAACTTTATTGACAGAATATGCAATGTCTGGTCTTGTAACAGTGACATATTATAAAGCACCAACTATAGACCTGTACAAAGAAGGTTGTTCAAAGTAGTTTGCTCCTTCTTTAGTTAGCTTGGTGTTGTGAGCCATAGGAGAAGCAATGGCCTTAGCAGAGCTCATATTTGTTCTTTTCAATAAATCCCTTATATACTTGGATTGAGATAGAAATAAGGACCCATTGGGTAATGACTTTACTTCAATCCTAAGAAAATAGTCAAGGGTGCCTAACTACTTGAGGGCAAAAGCAGAACTCAGTTGATCAATAACCTTTTTGACCTGAACTAAAGAAGATACATTGACTATAATGCCATCAACATAAACTAGAACATAAATCTTGTAGGTGGAAGTATGAAGGATAAAGAGAGAGTTGTCACACCTACTGATAGAGAAACCAAAAGTAACCAAAGTATCCTTGAGTTTGTCAAACCATTGCCTTGGTGCTTGCTTGAGGCCATAAATAGCCTTATGAAGCTTGCAAACTAAGTTCTTGTCAGAATGTTTAAAACCAAGAGGTTGTTGTGTATATACTTCTTCAGTGAGGTCCCCATTCAGGAAGGCGTTATTGACATCTAATTGTTCAATAGGCTAATGATAGGTCAAAGCCAAGGTCAACAAAATCCTAATAGTGGCAGGCTTGACCACAGGTGAAAATGTTTCTGTATAATCCACACCAAATTTTTTATGAAACCCCTTAGCAATCAACCTAGCTTTATACTTGTTTATTGAGCCATCTGGGTTTTGTTTAAATCTAAACACCTATTTACAGCCAATGGCTTGCTTTCTAGGAGGAAGGGAAGTAAGAGACTAAGTGCCTAACTTCATTAAAGCATCATATTCAGCAATCATCGCATCCTTCCAAACGGATATTGTTAAGGCAATTGTGGCACTAGAAGGTTCAACATGAGTGAGAAAGGATCTAGAAACAATCCATTTAGAAATACCTGACTTGGATCTAGTTTGTATTGGATGGACAGATTGAGACTCAAAAACAACAGGTGGACTAGAAGGACTGTTGGAAGACACCACACTAGGAGACCTAGAGTCCAATGAGGTGGATGGACCAAGAGGTGAAATACTAGAAGACACAGGAATGGGAAAAGAGGATCACTAGAAATGATAGGAACAACAGGAGAGATGTTATGAGAATGAGGATCACTAGGAATGATTGGAAATATATGGGAGTAACAGGTGGAGAATGATTATCAGGCATGACAAACTCACTAGTGATAGGAAACACATAAGTGGCAGGTGGACATGGGGGATGAGACTTAGAAGTAGAACCAGTATTAGTGGAAGAAGCATAAGGGAAGGAATACTCATTGAAAATAACATCTTTGGAGATGAAAAGTTTAACTTATTTTGAAAGACACTTGTAACCTTTGTTGGAAGTGGAATAACCAAGGAAAGTACACTCAGAAGACCGAAACTCCAACTTGTGCTTATTGTAAGGTCTAAGATGCGGAAAACAAAAACATCCAAAAACTTTTAGAGAAGAATAGTCAGGATCTTTATCAAACAAAATCTTATGCGTTGACTTATTTGACAACAAAGGAGAATGAAATCTATTAATGAGATAAACTGCTATGAGAAAAACATGATCCCAAAAAATCATTGGCAAACAAGCATGGGCAAGAAGAGTAAGACTAGTGTCAACAATATGCCTATGTTTACATTCCACTATACTGCAAATAAGAGGGAAAAGACCTAAACTCCCCCCCCCCCCCATCACTCTGTACAGATTAAACTGAGTTTCTACCATTGTAACAAAATGCTTAAACATAGATAAGGTGTCTGACTTTTGGTTAAGCAGAAATATCCAAGTGTGTCTAGTGGCAGCATTCACTATAGAAAAATAATATCTAAATCCTGTTATGGAATCCATAAGAGTAGGTCCCCACAAATCTAGATATAGAAGTTCAAAAGGAATAGTATAAACAGAAGTGGAAGTAGTAGCATGGAGCCTGTGAGATTTACCAAGTACACAAGACGAACAAAAATCAAGAACAGTTTTATTCATAGGAGAAACATTACATTAATTCAATACATGAGTAACAACACGTTCATGAGCATGTCCTAAGCGACAATGCCATAGAAAATATGAAGAACCATGACTATTAGAATTAGTAGCACTAGAATTGTAAATCTTATGTAAACTAGAATTGTCAGTGTTATTATGAATAGGTAAAGAGGATGAAGGCTTAGCAAGATGAAGAGGCCAAAGATCATAGAAGGCATAGAGTCCCTCCGATGTAAGAGTTCGTCTCAGCAAAATGTGATCAGAATCTTGACATTTCACAAGACAACATTTAGACTGAAATTCAAAATAACACGATTTGTCTTTGGAAAACTGAGAAACACTTAGAAGATTCTTGGTAATGGAAGGTACAAGTAAAATAGTATTAAGAGAAAACACAACATTAGGACAAGTGGGAGAACAAAATTTAACAGAGCCAGAAGCCTTAATACCAATACTAGTGCCATTACCTATATAAATCTGATCTACTGACGTGGCATAGTTGATGGATATCCAGTAGATGAAGGTGTACCATAGTGTTCGGAGTAAGGTGTGCCAAAAGTGGGGGTGCATAATAGCAAAAGGTGAGGTCATGACCATACCTGTTGCAGAAGGTGCAAAAGTAACCGTTCTTGGAAGAGAAACGACCTCCACCACCACGTGAGCCTCTATAACCACGAAAACCACCTCTAAATCCACGAAAACTACCACAAGGCCCTCCAAAACCTTGAGCAGATGCCCTAACCATAGCAGAACGAGGTTGAGGGAAGGGCAATGGCACCATAGAAGGAAACGGATGTTAAATGCCAAAATGTTAATGAATGTGTATGATTTTGGGGCACTTTGTGTGGATTTATGATGTAATTGCATACAATTCCCAATAATCTAGCAATCTTGTATTGTTTAGGAATTTAAGTAATTGTTATCGTTTGCAGGTTAAGAAATGATGAAAAAAAGAGGAAAAAAATAGAAGAATATGTTTTAGAACAACACTAGCCTCGCCCAAGCGAGGTAATGGTCGCTCAAGCAATAATTTAGAGGAAAATCACCAGAAAACACTGGTACCCCTCGCCCAAGCGAGGGAGCCTCGCTCAGGCGTTATTTCAAGACAAAAAACATCATACTTACTGTTTCTCCCTCGCCCAAGCGAGGGAGCTTCGCCCGGGCGAGGTGTTCAAGCGTGAAAATGCAACTTCTCTCGCTCAAGCTAGAGATTTGTCGCTCAAGCAAGAAGGTTTTTTAATGCTGAAATTTACTCTCTCGCTCGAGCGAGAATCTCTAGCTCGAGCGAGAGACCAGAAGTGTGGAACAAATATAGGCGATTACGAAAAGCAGAGGGGGTTATCCAACCATTTTTCCAAGCTTTTTCACACGATTTTAGAGAAAGAAACACTAGAGAGGAAGGGAGAAGTCGTGGGAACGACTTTAGATCCGGAATTTCTTGTATTTCTCATGATCAGAGTGTTGTAATGGCAAGGATGAGTGGCTCGTTCTTCGTTGTTGAGATTTGAAATGTAATCTTCTTACCTTGTACTCCTGGATTCAATTCTAACGTAATTGTTATTTGATTTTGGGAAGTTTATCCCGTTCTTAATGCATGAGTTTAATTAGCTACTGAATTCTTGTTCTTGGGTTCAAGTTTAATTGAAAAGTTAAATTTGACACTGATTTGGATTATATTCCTTCATACACCATTATTTTAGGAATGGATAATGATGTTTGAATTACTTTTACATTGTTTTTAATCCTAGTTAATCAGTCAATTAGCCAAGGAATTGGTAATTGAGTGATTATCTAAGGATTTTACACTCAAGGAATTGATGTAA
Source organism: Lupinus angustifolius (assembly GCF_001865875.1). Lineage (NCBI taxonomy): Eukaryota > Viridiplantae > Streptophyta > Magnoliopsida > Fabales > Fabaceae > Lupinus > Lupinus angustifolius. The sequence goes on from NC_032012.1 coordinate 7,121,322, forward strand.
ATGAATTGTCGAAAATGTGCATCAGAATCAGTAACTTTGCAAGTTGCTTGTAATTGAATCTATGGATGTAAAAAGGGAAAGATGATGAATTTCGTTCCCAACTCTTTTAAATTTGTAGTTAGCTTTTTATTTTAATTTAACCTTGTTACAAAATTATTATCAATTTATCAAACAAATTCGTGTAAATAGATACTCAATTCATTCTTGTAGGAATTAGTGTAAATCCATTCTGCTGCTCCTCGAGGACGATATCCCGGTACTTTACCGGATTTTATTACTTGTACGATACGGTGCACTTGTCGTTTCATAAATCACTAACAACGGATAATCGGGGGAAATAGTTTCTGGCGAGCTCATTAGTGAAGCAACATCAATATTAACCGATAATGCATCCGAGATTGACCGATTACGGTGATGTTCTAATCGCGCTTCGAAAGTAAGAAGAAAAGATTGAAGTGCATTCACCGTAGGGAGATCCATATGACTTTCGACAACCGTAATAACAGGATGAAATTCTTCCGGTAATCGATCAAGAACGAAATCAATATGCTCCGCTTGAGAAATAGGAGAACCAATAGAACTTAACGAATCAACAAGCACCTTAATCCGAGTAAAATATTCAAAAATGGAATTTGATCCTTTTGTGATATATTTGAGTTGAGAACGTAACTGTCTACCACGAGCTTTTGTTTGTGCTTGACAGTGATCAACAATTTCCATCCACAATTGTCGCGAGGTAGAACAACCGATAACTCGTGGTTGAAGTTCCTCAGAGAGAGAATTGAGAATCCAAGACATAATTAATTGATTATGTTCATCCCAGCTCAAATATGCAGGATTAACATGATTATGAAGATGATCCAAATCAGTGAGAAATTGAGGAGGAGGATCAAGATCTGAAATAAATCGCTGAGCTCGATTAGAGCATAGAACAGCAAGAACAAATTGACTCCACACTAGGAAGTTCTTATCGGCGAGTTTCGTCGTCGGCAATGGAAGATTCAGTAATGGAGACGAAGCTTGTAGCGGCGCAACAGCGGGAGTGGACGAAGATTGAAACAACGCATCAGCAACAACGGGAGGAGGAGGAGAAGAATCACCATGAAGATCAGGATCGGAGACGAAGACCATAGGTGGCATGATACCATGTAAAGTTAGCAAGAAAAGAAAGGAAACAGAGAGAAAAGGTGAAATCAGTTTTTGTATTTTATTTGAATGAATTGATTTTAAACACAGCAAGAGATCCAAGTCCTATTTATACAAAAAGAAAGCTACTTAAAAGACTAACTAAACTGATAACAGAATCAGTTAGACTGAAACTAATTACTTAACAACTCCACTTAAGTATTCTCTAATATTACATAAATTTGGCATCAATTCCAAATGCAATTCTTTTGACTCATAGTGAATAAGTTAAATTTTTCTATTATAATTAAGAGGTATTATTTCACCACTAACTTAAGATGTATCATTCAACACGAATTAAAAATCCATCAATATTTTCAATCTTCTATCCCCAATCTTCAATTCTTCCAAAATAATGATGATAAAAACTTGTGAGATCTGAGTTACATTCATTTCCTTCTATCTCTCATTTTCTCAATACATTTCTATCACTCGATGGTCAAGCTCTCTCTATATTAAAGGGTAATTCGATTAACTTTTTGCTGATTAATTCTAGGTTTTGACCTAACCAATTATTCATTTAAGGAGACATTCCATCATCATCAATTCATCATACTCTTAAAATAATGAGAATCACTTTATATAAAAAGTTATAAGGGGTATAGGGAAATAGCTTTCCTTGATTGACAATACTCCAAAACTTAATCCTCGATATCCGTGTTAAATTAATTTTTGACATATTCATATTTAGCTGGTATCTATAATAGCGAGTACAGTCTAGGCTTGTTTAGCTGTCTTATTGCCAAACATACGTTTTACTGGATCATCATTAACTAATATGCTTATAGGAATAATTATATATGAGTATTTACCCACTATCAGTATAAAATTTATATTATCTATCATTTTTATTATTATTTTTAAAGAATCAATAATAATTAACCATGAATATAAATGATACAATAATAATATATCAAACTCATATATTATCAATTTATCAATACGTATTTTTCTCTCATATTATATATTTGCTGCATGTTTGGTATGAATTAAAATTTTGAGTTTTTATTTTATTTTTAAAAATAAGCTTAAAATGTAAATTATATATATTTGATAGTCAAATGAGATTATAAACTCATTTTTTAAATATAAAAAATAAGTCAAAAATAGAAGTTCCAAAATTTGGTTTGTTTTGGATTAGCTTGTTTTCTTCAACTTTTTTACTTCTCATTTTACTTATCATAACTTTATTTCTCTCCCCATTGTATTTTTACTCTTCCACCAAATTTTATAACTTTCAATATCATCACCACCAAACTCCATAAAACTTTTGTATATTAAAACTTTTGTATAAAACTTTATGTTTGTTTATTATTTATGTTGTGAATTGTGCGATCCAAGTTTAACAACTTCTATTTATTTGGGTTCATGTTTTTAAGATTGATATTAGTTTTTACATTGTATTTTATTTTAATATATTTTTAGTTATGTTATGCAATATTAAAAATTAAAAAAATTATAGTAAAAATATATATGATGGTAAATATTAAAAAAAATGTTAAAAAATGTATATTTAAAAAAGAGTGAAAAACAACCAAAATAATCTTAACATAAGCAAATAACATTATACCATTTTCGGTAATTTACTATGTAAAAAAATAATTTTTCTAATTTAGCCAAATAAAACATATTAGTTTATATTCAGTTTTGAGCTAAGATACTCAAACATAAATAAGTTATAATCTTAACATATTATAATCTCACAGTTTATAAGCTAAAACTGAAAACTTAATTCATACCAAATGCACGCTTAATTAATGCTTCCTTTAAGTAGCAATATGATTATTTTAGTCGGTTAGAGCATTCACAATGATTGTCTTAAAATTGTTCCTAATAAAAGAATGATTTTACTCTATTTGATATTCTTATGTTTTGAGTTTTGTTCTTAAATAAGAAGAGTTCTTGATAAATAAGAACAATTATTAATGAGGATAAATGATATTTATATGTTGCATTGTGTTTTATCTATTTTATGCATTTTATTTATCTTTTAATTTATTATGTTGTATATTGAATTATCTTTAAAGTATTTTAATTAATGCAATTTTTTATTTATTTATTTGTGTCCATGTAATTTTTTTTATAATTTACAACAAAAAATTATATTTTATAGTGATTTTTAATTAATTGATAAATAAGTAAGTAATTTTCTTAATATTTTGTTATATTTATTATAAAATATGAAAGTGTGGGTGAATTTTAAGACCCAAATAAGAATGATGTTTATAATTGTGGAGAAAAAATATATATTATTTTAATTTTATGGAGAGTTATAAAAAATTATAAAATAATGTGTAAGACTCAAATAAGAATGAAAAAATTATTTCCTCATTCAGTCTTCACTATACTTGATAACATAAGCGCGTTTTGTAGATTATAATTAATATTGGGTTGGGATTGAAACTAAATTAATCATAATGAATTAAAAATAGACAAAATCATAAATGCTTATTTTTCTTAACTGATATAAGATATTGTGATTGATCGATTTGAGATAGTCTTTAGGATATCATTGAGGACAACAAATCCTTCTCTGTAGCAACATATCGTAGCAATATATCTAACAAATTTTCCTACTATCAATCATCCATCGTCATTGGTGTTTTAGATCAACTAAAATGAGCGCATCAATTAAATAGAAAAATCATAAATTTAATTGGATAAAAATGAAAGAACATTTTGCCAGGTACAAGTGATCTTTATTCTTCCATTAATAATATGAAAGTTTTGTTAGTGGCCAAGTGCCAGCAATTTAAAATCTTACACTTAATTAATTAACAAACAGGTTCCTGATAATTACATATAAACTTTTCTCCCTTTAGGATGGCCATGGATGCATGCAGATAAAGAAAGCCAGTGTTTCAATAAGAAAAAAATCAACCTGTGATTCAACAAGAAAAAGAATATCATCATGTACCCATTAGTTAAGACTTTCAATGAGGCAATTAACAGAAGAAAGAACATTCCCAGCGACTAACAATTTCTCATCTTCGTGCAACAAGCATCTATAAATATTTGTAACAGACTCAATATCTAGTTTCTGCAACAGCACATATATTTATATAATTAATAGAAGACACATATATATGCTTATGATCCAATATCCACACCCTAAACTTAGGAGATGGCGTTGATTTAAGTTAAGTGAAGAATGTTTCAAGGAAATACACTAGATGTACATGGCACATGTTAATATAATAATTTCAGTACAAACAATAACTTCTACTAACAGCTGAGAAAGCATTAGAGAACTCATGTCGCCTAACTTCCACTATATACTTCCCCCAACTCAAGAAGTCACAACAATTTCAAGGGCACCCCTCCACAAAAGAACCATAGAAGTTGCAAAACAGGCACACATAAAAATGAAAATACCTAACATATATATATGATTGATACATATGGTAATGAAAGTGAAATATTTCATTCAATCTTGAGCACTAGCATTAGTAGTTATCTTAGGCTTTGGCCTCTTCCTCTTCTTCTCATAGCTAACTCCTCTAGCCCTGGCCTGATAATCACGAACATCACGCAAGTAAATCCTCAAAGCACGAGTACCAAAGGGATTGGACTCAGGAACGCCACCGTTTTCTTCAAAAGCAGCACGAAGGCGACCAATAAGGGCATCAAGACTCCCCCACGCTTGTCGTAGAGGGCAGGGACAAGGGGCTGGAGGGTTAGGGTGCCCGAAATAAGGGCATCCCTGGTTATGGACTTTGGTCTTTCCAAATTGGTCAAGGTAGTGAAGAAATTCAAGAACATGAGAACCGCTGCAAAGAGCTAGAGAGAGTGGAAATTTATTTTATCAGCAAATCACTTTTTTATTTTATGTACTATAACCCATATAAATGATTTTTTCGCTGTGATTAATTGATTCTTAGTTTCTTACCTAGAGAGAGTGGTGGACGGTGGTTACGAAGGTACTGGCAGAAAGTGTTCCAGTCTCGACGCTTTTGATTCTCGTAACGGCTTGAAGTGGTGGTTCCAGTAGTGATAATTGGAGTTGAAGTAGTTGTTAGGGTCATTGTGTTAGTAGTCTCAATCTTGAACTTGGGGTTTGTTGATTTTGAAACTAAATCCATTTGGACTAAGAAGAGGATGTGAAGGTTAAACCCTTGTAGCTTTGGATCTTCTGAATTAGATCACTTGGCTTAGCTTGTTATTCTTCTTCTAAATAAGTACTAGGGTTTTTCACCTATCCTTATATATAATATATAATAAGAATAATTATAATGATATTGATGTGAGAACTGAGAAAGGGGTATTATATATATCATGCAGAGAAAGAAAGATTGCCTGTGACTTCAGTGTTGAAGATGTAGTGACAGATGAATGCTGCAAGAGTATCTGTTTTCCATTTTGTACATGTTTTTATGTTAGAAAGAGATGGTTTGGGAAAGGGAGTTATATAACCTATGTATAGTTTGGTCAGGGTTAATAATGGTGCTAGTAATTTCTCATATGGAATGGAATGATTTGGGTAAAAAGAGCTTTGAAGGGTTGATCAGGTAATCATCATTTTTTTTCTTTTCCAGAAAAGTGGAAGCAACTGAGAGTTATACTGTACCATGAGATAGAGAAAGTGAAGTCATGAAGTGTAAAGAGAGAGAGTTATGAGAGTGGAAGATGAAGGAGCAATGGTTGAAGTGGAAGGGAGAAATAGAGAAGAGTGAGTGTGGAATGCCAAAAAAGGACAAAGTTTGGCAGTGTGCAGTGGTGATGGTGACCAAAGAAAAGCAGACACTGTCAAATTATGAATTATGAATATTCACCACTCTAGTGTTAAGCGCGTGATGATACAAGCATTTCCTTTTTCATAAGCAATATTTTCTCCATATAGGAAGTATTAAACATCATCCATGTCTATGATTGTATTATTAATGCTCTAATCGTTTTTTTCATAATTGCCTCTGCATATTATGTTTACACATTGCTTCTGCTGCACATTATGTTTACATATCTCAATTGCCTTTATATCTTAGCCCATGCCTTAGTGCATGAGGAAGTCTCCTATAATTGCAGGCTCTAGCTCATGATGAAGATAGGAAGACTAGGATCATTACACACAAGAATACAACTCTGCAAGTTGCTCTGCCTGCATACATTGAGGCTGCAAGTTGCTCTGCCTGCATACATTAAGGCTGCAAGTTGCCCTGTTTTCTATCCACAACTTAATCATATCAAGCTATTCTTGATTCATTTGTATGAGTGGTTTAGCAGCAGAACTCTTAGCCCTTTGGCACGTGATTAATATGTTTAGTGTGTTAGTTATTAGTTAGTTTGCTTGTTAGGAAGTTGTTTTTTCTGTTACTTCTTTTCCAAGCAAACTTCTTTTGGTTAGCAAGCTATAAGTACAAATGCTTGCTGGTTCTGTAAACACACCAATGAATAATCAATACAATCCATTACTTTTACATTCTCTTCTCATTATGAAATCCTTTATGGTATCAGAGCTCTCCAAGTGAGAGCTCTGCTGCTAAACCATTCACACATCTCCATCTTCTTGCCAATTCTTCACATCTTGTTCACAAGAAAACTCACAATCATGGACGCTGAGTCAGATCAAACACAGCACACATACCAGAATCCAGATGCAACACAAAACCCCTATTACTTACATCCTGGAGAAAATCCAGGCTTTACTTTGGTATCCCCTCCCCTTGATGGAGGAAACTACCAATCTTGGTCAAGATCAATGAAAAGGGCACTTAGCTCAAAGAATAAATTCAAGTTTGTTAATGGAACAATACAAGTTCCTCATCAATCAGATCAGATGTATGATGCTTGGGAGAGGTGCAATAACATGGTTATATCTTGGATCACAAGATCACTAACACAGCAGATTGCTCAAAGCATCGTGTATATAGAAAATGCACAAGAACTATGGGATGACCTTAGGGAACGATTTTCCAAGGGAGATCACTTTAGAACATCTGATCTACTCCAAGAAATTCATTCAATGAAACAGGGTGAAAGGAATGTATCTGGTTTTTACACAGATATGAAGACAGTTTGGGATGAATTAGAATCTCTAAGGCCTCTTCCAACATGCTCTTGCCCTGTAAGATGTAGTTGTGGCATGTCTAAAACTATAAGAAATTATAGAGAGTATGAATATATCATATGTTTTTTGAAGGGCCTTAGTGAACAATTTGACACTGTGAAGGCTCAGATTCTTCTCATGGAGCCTATGCCATCTATCAACAAGGTATTCTCATTAGTCTTGCAACAAGAAAGGCAACATGAGGGTCCAGGATATGACAACAAGAGGACAATCAATTCTGTGAACTCAACTCAGCCATGGAAGAATCAGGGAAACAGAAATTCGAGTAGATCAAACACAGACTTCAACAATAGAAAGAAATACCAAGGAAATGGTTGGACATCCACTTATCCTAAACCATCTGGTGCAAATAGCAACAATAAAGTCTGCAGTTTTTGTGGAAAGGATAGGCACACTGCAGAAACATGCTACTTCAAGCATGGGTTCCCTCCAAACTTCAAGTTCAAGGCCAAACAAGAAGATGGATCAATGAACAACATTCACATTGATCATGAGGGAACAGATAAGAGGCAAGAAACAAGCCACAGGAACATAAGCACAGAGCAAACAGAGCAACCTCTACACATCAACAACAACCATGAGCACAGGATTAACCAAGTTAGCCAAGATCACCACAGCAATGATAATCCTACTATGTCAGGTACAACCCTTAACACTCAAACTTGGATCCTTGATAGTGGTGCCACTGATCATGTCACTAATAATGCATCAAACTTCACAAGTATTAACACTATCAAACCAATACATGTGAAACTGCCAAATAATATTACTATGATTGCTGAATACTCAGGAACTATTCACCTAACTCATGCTCTTACCCTTTATGATGTTCTATATTTACCTAGTTTTAAATACAATTTGATATCTATTTACAAACTTGCTTGCTCCTTAAGATGCAGGCTTGTTTTTGATAAGAACCTTTGTTTGATTCAGGATATGACTTCCTCGAGGACGATTGGTCATGCTGAAGCATATGACAACTTATACATCCTAAATAGAAATCATAAGGCTACTTCACATGTAATAGGATCTGTAAATAAGTACAATGATCATAAATTTGATGTTTGGCACTTCAGATTGGGCCATCCCTCTTTGCCTGTTTTACAAAGCATGAATAAAATCTTTCCTTTTGTGAAATTTGATTCCAAACTTGTTTGTGATATATGCCACACTGCTAAACAAACTAAGCTTCCTTTCCCTAAGAGTACATCTCATAGTTCTCAACCTTTTGACCTCATACATATGGACATTTGGGGCCCCCTTAGCCTTCCCACCATCCATGGTCAGAAATACTTCTTGACCATTGTGGATGACTTCAGTAAATATACATGGATTCATCTTATGACTAACAAAGGAGAGGCAAGAAAACTGGTCCATAACTTTTTTCAACTAGCCAATACTCAATACAACAAAAGGATCAAAGCCATTAGAACTGATAATGGCTTGGAATTCATACAACCTGAGTTTTATGCTAATCTTGGTGTCATACACCAAAGGTCTTGTGTTGAAACACCTCAACAAAACTCAGTGGTTGAGAGAAAACACAGACATATTATGAACATTGCTAGATCTCTGCTCTTCCAATCCAATATACCAAAACAATTTTGGGGTCATGCTGTCATGCATTCTGTTTTCCTGATCAACAGGTTGCCCACTCCTGTTCTCAATTTTAAGTGTCCTTATGAGGCCCTATTACATAAACAACCTAATCTCAGTAATCTTAGAGTATTTGGTTGCCTTGCCTATGCCTCTACCCTCATCAACAATAGGACCAAACTTGATCCAAGAGCCACCAAGTGCTTCTTCCTTGGATACACTGATGGGACCAAAGGTTTCCTCTTATATGATATGCATATGAGGAACATCTTCTTGTCTCGAAATGTTATGTTCCATGAGCATGTCTTTCCATGCCATGACACACAAACCATGCACAAGCACCCTTCTGACACTGCTGATACTATGGAAACCTTCCCATCCCCTGCCTCACAACCTCTCCTTAACTATCCATTCATCAATGAGACCACCAACCCTGCACCTTCCCATACTGACCATAATTCCCTACACAACTCACCTATGCCACCATCCTCACCCATCCATACTGAGATCACACCAAGAAGATCCCTTAGGCCTTCACATCCTCCTAGATACCTTCAGGACTATCACTGCAACTATTTAGCTTCTGTGCCCATCACACACACTTCTACCATCAAGCACCCCCTTGACAATGTTCTATGCTACAAACACTTATCCACTACACAACTCCATCATATACTATCCATCACCTCTCACATTGAGCCTAAGACATACAATCAAGCCATCAAGTCTGCTGAATGGATTAAGGCCATGAACACTGAGTTACAAGCCCTGCATCTAAATAACACCTGGACCCTTGTCACTCTTCCACCTAACAAAACTGCCATTGGGTGTAAATGGGTTTATAAACTCAAATACAATGCTGATGGCAGCATTGAAAGACACAAGGCACGCCTTGTTGCAAAAGGGTACAATCAAACAGAGGGATTAGATTATAATGAGACTTTTGCCCCTGTAATCAAGCTTACTACCATAAGATTACTCTTGGCTCTTGCTGCCACAAAAGGATGGACATTGCATCAACTTGATGTCAATAATGCCTTCCTCCATGGGGACCTTGATGAGGTTGTTTACATGAATTTACCCCCTGGTGTTCACCACTCTAAACCCAACCAGGTCTGCCAGTTGAACAAATCACTATACGGCTTGAAACAAGCTAGTAGGCAGTGGTTTGCCAAGCTGTCCTCCTCTCTTCATTGCTTAGGTTACAAGCAATCCCAACATGATCATTCCCTCTTTACTAAAACACATGATACTCATTTCACTGCCCTGTTAATCTACGTTGATGATCTAATCTTAGCAGGGGATGACTTGATTGAAATACAATCTGTAAAGACCCATCTTGATGCTCAGTTTAAAATCAAGGATTTAGGCACATTAAAATACTTCCTAGGCCTCGAGGTAGCTCGGTCCAAATTAGGAATCACCCTGTGCCAGAGAAAATATGCCTTAGACCTTCTCAATGACACTGGCTTCCTCACTTCTAAACCTGTTCCCACACCTATGGTCAAAAACACCCACCTACATCAGCAGGACAGTACTCCTTTCCATGATCCTCTCTTGTACAGACAACTAATTGGCAGATTGCTTTACCTAACAAACACACGACCTGACCTAAACTTTGCCATACAACAACTCACCCAATTCATGGCTGCTCCTACTGTTAACCACTATAAAGCCATGACTCGAATACTTAGATACATCAAGGGCACCCCTGGACAAGGATTATTCTACCCTACCACCTCTGTTTTGCAAATAAAAGGATTTTCTGATTCTGATTGGGCCTCTTGCCCTGATACCAGAAAATCTATTTCAGGATACTCCATGTTCTTAGGAGATTCCCTTGTTTCTTGGAAATCCAAGAAACAAAACACCGTTTCTAGATCATCCTCAGAAGCTGAGTATCGTGCCCTTGCCATTGCTTCTTGTGAGATTCAATGGCTAACTTATTTACTCATTGATTTTCATATTGATTACAAACACCCTGCTCTCTTATACTGTGATAATAATTCGGCTAGATATATTGCTGCTAATGCTGTTTTCCATGAGCGTACTAAACACATAGAAATAGATTGCCATGTTGTTAGGGAAAGGTTACAGAACAAACTCTTTCACCTCCTCCCTATTTCCACTTCAGAGCAGGTTGCTGATCTTTTAACAAAACCATTAGAACCTGCACCTTTCTCTTATTTGTTGGGCAAGCTGGGTATACTTGACATATACTCTCCAGCTTGAAGGGGGGTATTAAACATCATCCATGTCTATGATTGTATTATTAATGCTCTAATCGTTTTTTCATAATTGCCTCTGCATATTATGTTTACACATTGCTTCTGCTGCACATTATGTTTACATATCTCAATTGCTTTTATATCTTAGCCCATGCCTTAGTGCATGAGGAAGTCTCCTATAATTGCAGGCTCTAGCTCATGATGAAGATAGGAAGACTAGGATCATTACACACAAGAATACAACTCTGCAAGTTGCTCTGCCTGCATACATTGAGGCTGCAAGTTGCTCTGCCTGCATACATTAAGGCTGCAAGTTGCCCTGTTTTCTATCCACAACTTAATCATATCAAGCTATTCTTGATTCATTTGTATGAGTGGTTTAGCAGCAGAACTCTTAGCCCTTTGGCACGTGATTAATATGTTTAGTGTGTTAGTTATTAGTTAGTTTGCTTGTTAGGAAGTTGTTTTTTCTGTTACTTCTTTTCCAAGCAAACTTCTTTTGGTTAGCAAGCTATAAGTACAAATGCTTGCTGGTTCTGTAAACACACCAATGAATAATCAATACAATCCATTACTTTTACATTCTCTTCTCACTATGAAATCCTTTAGGAAGCATGTAAGATGTTGACCTTATAAGGGAGAGATTACTACACTCTCAAGCTCACACTTATAGGAAACAAGTGCAATTAAGTCCTTTATGCTTCCTTTGGTTAGGAGAAAAAAATAAGAAGAGAGAAATATATGAGAAAGAGAGTGAAAAGAGAGAAAAATATGAGAAATAAAATGAATTTTAGTGTTTTTGGTTGTATAGAAAAAGAAGAGTGGATTTTAATGTTGTCCCTAATATGTTTGAAACCATCCCGGTGATCAATAAAAATATTTCATATCAATTAAAAATAATTAAATGTTTATTGTTTTTTGTTTCAATATTATTGGTGCAGGACATGGTTTGAGACACAATTTGTGACAATAGATCTGGGTCTCTCTTCAACTCTCATTTTCTCCTCACTTGGGAGGAGAAAGAGATTTTGTGGGACTCTCTCCTTTTTTCCTCTCCCACCAAACTCTCTCCTAAACCAAATGAGAGAAAGATACATTTCTCTTCAACTTCTCTCCTCTCACTCTTTTTTTCTTCTATTTCTATCCTTCCAAATGAAGGCTTAGTTTGGTTCAACTCGATAAGAATTTGTTAAGCTCTAAACTCGACTCTAAAATAATAGCTCGAATTTGATATGAATTATTATTTTAGCTCAAGTTTAGATTAATTAAAGTTCACGAACTGTTCGACTTAACTCAAATTGATTCATTTGGATAACTAAAATTATTAATTGATTTTTAAAAGTATATATAAATAAAATTAACATTATTGATTGGCCTAAAATAATAGTAGGGTGTGAAGTTGAGACTGAGGTTGGAGAAGGGAATTACATAAAGAGGAGTTAGAAATTGCATATAATTGGCTGGGGAATCATCTCAAGTAGATAGAGGGCAAAACACCAACCAGACTTGCCTTCCCAACTAATGTTTTCTCAAAGAAGTGAACCATGTTTTCTATTGGTGTGTATAGTGCGCCTCCATCAATCAATCAAGTATGGCCAATGAATTATTTGTCCAATCTGTATATAACACGTTGGTTTTAGAGAGAAAAGTTAAGGAAAATAAAGTGGAGGAAAGAAAACGTGAGGGAAGAAAATAGGTAGAAAATGTGTTCTTAGTTGTTTAGTATGATAGAAAATGAAAAGAAAGTGAAGAGAAAATAATATAATTATTATTAATAATGATATTTTTTGTATTATATATTAAGAGTATTTTATCACCTGGTGAGTAAGGAACTAATTCGTTTCATGATGTATGATTGTCTATCTCAATAAATTTCTAACCCAAGAATCAAATCCTTCACAATTTTGTCTTTTAGAGGATCTAGCTGGAATTTATGTCACTAAACTAATGTCATTTATTAGTTTGTGTTCTTTGGAATTTTAGGAAATTACCAACCCTTATAGGTGTGACTAACATGAAATACGAGTTTTTAAATGTATAGAGAGTTAGAGACGAAAAAATCTGTTACTAATTTTCTTAGACAAAGATCTGTTATCTCAAAGTATGTTTCAAATTATGTTCTAAACCAAAACCAATGAAAACATATCTTGTAAATTAAAAATATTAAATATTCATTAATTTTTTTCTATTTTTCCTTCGTCGTTATTGGTTTGAAACATGTTTGTGACATACTTTAAGACAATTGACCGCGATCCAATTTTTTCTACTTGTTTTACTCCTAATAATGGAAAGAAAACATAATAGTATAAGTCCCACCATTTTTTCTTTCATTTGTTTTTTCTTTGCAACAAAACAATAGAAAAGATTTTTTTTATTCCTTTTTCATTCTTCTCAATATCAATATGAAGGAAAAATTATAATTAAATGGATAAAAGTATAATTTTATTGATTCAATTTTCAAATATTCCAACTTTAAAATTTATATTTCTTATATTTGTTTACTATATATTATATATAGTAGGGAAGTAAGTCTTATATTATATATTTTATTATTTAGAAATGATTTAAATATTTGTTGAGTTATTCATTTTATTTTTAATTGATTTTGAGATAAAATTTTAACATTATATCATATCTAAAGTCCAACTTCTCTGTAGTTATTTTCAGATTTAATTATAACTATCTCTTTTGATCCGGTGATTGTTTTCCTTTTTATACAAAGATGGTTTATTCAAGGCGATTTTTTGTTATGGTAGGTTGAATTGGTATCACCATCGTTATAAATGGTAAAAGTCTTGATATTTGATTTGTTCCACTTAAAGTAAGAAACATATCCTGCATTTGTAATCTCAAAACCTAGAAATAGGGTCAGGCCAGCATGCGTGATTTTGGGGATGTACAATGAATTATTCACACTAGCTATAGACTAATGTGGTTGTGGTATGAACCAATAAATAGATAGATCTATGTCTTGTAGTTAGAGTAAACTTGCTCCGTGCCTAAAATGGAAAGAATATAATAATTAAATACACGTATAGATCAATAATACTGTAGGTTCCTGGATTCATCACTAGGGAACAAAAGGGTTCTCGAGTATGATATCTATGTTTCATATTATTGCTACATTTGCTTTGGAGGGTGGCAAAAATACTGGTGTCTCATTGTGCCAAAGCAAAATTTCTATCACTATTGACATAGTTGTGGAAGATTTATTGAATCCTTTGATATATAAATTTTTTTATTATTATCAACAACATTTATTGAAAAGATCGATCATATATTTCATAAAAATTTTGTTTCATGTTCAAAAGGAAAATCTCTCTACCTCTCTCAAGAAAAAAACTGTAAAAATGTAAAGAAAAAGTTACAAATATCTAATTAGAATGAATAATTGGGTTAATTGTCAGTTTAAATACAAACATAAGGAACAATGATCACAATCTAACTTCCTAAAATGATGTTAGCTTAATTATTGATATAATTTGTAATAAAACAAAAAATAATTAATAGACAATAATTTTTATACTATTTGGATTTGTCTTCACAATATATTATATTTTCTTTAACTTAATTACATTCGTCGCCATTTTTTTAAGAAATTAGACTTACATCTTCTACATGGGTAGTCAATGTAATATATGTATATAATTAGAAGTGGTTTGTCTAAGTTTAAAAAAGTAAAAGGTGATTTGTGTATTTTATTAAAACTCAGGGTGTTAATATAATTTACTATTTTAATTAAAATATGATCTCCTATTTTTTTGTACTACCAATAGTGATGAACTAATCTCTTTCGGTATGTGTAGCTACCCTTACCAACAAGTGTCACTCATAGAAATCGAACATTTAACATTTTGATTATTCTAGTGATCTAGCGAGACCTTACATCACAAGACCAATATCTTATTAGTATATGATCTCCTATTTGATTTAGAAATTTGAAGAGGAGTGAAGGAAACATGATGGGTTTTACTTCAACAAACAACCGGGGGAAAATAAATGTTATTTCCTACCTTTTCTAATTACCTTCCTTCTTTATTTGACCAAAGCCAAGAGTGCATTTTTTTAGTCCCAATTTCCAATTCACATGAGGGAAGTTGATTTCATTCTCTAAAGTTTTGTTTGCGAGTATGATTTTGAATGTAAAATGGTATAAGTTATCTTGTCTAAGAAGATGAAGATAATGAACAGTAGAAAGAAAAGAATGATCAAGAAATGAGAAAGAGATGTAATGCCTCTATATTATTCGAACTCAAGAATACTATATCAATGTTGGTGAGAAATTATTCTCTTATCTTGATTGATTGACAACAGAATCAACAATGAATTTATAAGAGGATGGAGGACCCCTAAACTAACTTAACATAAAAAATAGAAAAAAGATAAAAAATGAAAGAAAACATAATAACAGAAATATCAGAATCAGAAGAAAAACAAAAAAGGAAATATGATAGAGTCATTTTGTTTGGGCTTCATTTGAGTCTTTGGTGATGGGCTTCTCTTTCAACAGCCCCACAAGCTGGAATTTGGATGTCAATCATGCCAAGCTTGGATAGAAGATTACGGAAAGGTAGAGGTGTTAAGGATTTTCTAAAGAAATCTGCAATTTGAAGAGAAGGTGTGATAGGTAGAAGATGTAGAGTGTCATTTTGAATCCTTTCACGAACCACATGACAATCTATCTCGATGTGCTTGGTTCTTTCGTGAAAAACAGGATTTGCAGCTATTTGGAGTGCTGACTAATTGTACAGAAGATGCTTATAGGAGATTGGTGAGGGATGCCTAAGTCTTTGAATAGAAATAACAATCATTGTTTGTAACACCGTATTTTTTCGAGCACGTTTAATTAAGTAATTAGTTGTTAATGAATTAATTATAGAAATTAATTAGTAATGTTTTAGGCTAAACCTCAGTTGAGTTTTAGTCTTGATTTATAATATTCTTCCTTTCCCTATTTTTTCAAGATTTTTGGAGAATAAAAGTTTCTGAGACGATTTCGGGTCGTTTTATCGAATTTTCTCCCAGTTTTTGAGTTCCGTAACTCGGAATCGAATTCCAATTTCACTGTTGGCTTTAAAATATTATTTATAATCAAAATAGACACGAAGTTTATCCTTAACTCATCTCTAGGTATTTTTCACCTCGAAATTCAAGTTTCGACGTTTCAGGCAAAAATCTAAATTGGTAGATCATATATTTGCGGACAAAGTTACCCGGTAATACTCAGGCATGAATTCAATTGTGAAATCATGTTGCATCAATCAAGCCGGAGTATTAATCACATCATGGGTCAATGGCTTGTCAAACAAACAAAGTCAAAACTTTCATAATCTCCTAAATCACTCATCAAATCTCCTCACTCCACCACGATTAGACCCATCACCTAAGCTAGCCTAAAGCTAGATTGCCTCTCATTAATTTTCAGATTTGAGAGAGGGTGAGGCTCTCCTATAAATACCTCACCTCATCCTCTCATTTTTACACTAATTCTCCTAAAGAAAGTTAATGTATTCTTTCTCTTGTTCTCTTCTCCATTTTTCTCCACATACACCATGAGAAAATCATGATCTCTTAGTATGTTATTCATGGAGTTGAGTTTATGTTTGTTTTCTTTAAATATTTTGTAAGTCATGATTAAAGGGGATGATAATGAAATCATATGAACCTTTGTGTAGTTTTTGACTTATGTAAAACTTAAAATTTCTTCCTTGTTCCTAGATGGAAAAACTATATCTTTGGACAATGTTCTTAGATGGAAAAACTATATCTTTGGACAAGGTTAGATGAGTTTATTTGCTTTAGAAATATTGGAAATTATTGTTAGTATTTGAATGTGTTTAAAGGTGATGATTTGAACATCAAAGAAACATTTATTGTGTTTAAGAAAAGTTTATGTCTATTCTTGAAAGTTCAAAATGTTTATGAGTTTTTGTTGAAATTTTTTCATTTTTAAAAGGTATTATGTGTAAAAAGTTGTTTAGCATATGTTATTCTTTGATTTTCAAGTTAAAATAATGACTTGGGATAAAAGATGATTTATTAAAGTCTTGACTTCTTAAACTTAAAGTGTTATGAAGTTTTGGATAGTAAAGTACTAAAAGTGTTAACTTATGA
>NC_032012.1:7138608-7140429 GCF_001865875.1 Lupinus angustifolius
CTTTAAAATGGTAAGTCTAGCTTAATAATCTTACTTAAAAATGTTAATCTTAATAAAAATGTTTTACTTGTAAAAGATAAGTTTTATGAATAGTTATCATTAACGGAAAAATGTAATGAAGTGGAAATACATGTCTATAAAAGTTCTGTCTAAGGAAAGACTTGGTATTTAAGTGTTTCCTTACGACCCACCTCTCTTTCCAGGGAACTAACCTGATGAATATCCACAGATTATGACATAATTTCATTATAAGTTTTGTTAAAACTTTACTTTAGAAAATGTCGTTGTGTTGTAAGAATTTCAATGATAAATGATGATTCAAGAAATACCTAACCTTGAATCGGATGGATGAAAGCGATTAAGTTCATTTTAGATCAGAAGTGTCGCGTAAAATGTTATTTTGTAAGAATAATAATTATCAAAGTGACATAATTAGAGTTATTTTGATTTTGGCGTGATGAAGAGTTCGTGAAGAGACCCGACGAATTAAACTCACTTGGAATTGAGGAAACAATCTGCACGACACACTCAGGTGAGGGAGAAAACATTGTAACACAGTGGTGTCCAAATATGCTTCAGGACCTCCAAACTCCCTCACAAGTTTGGAGTTGTCTTAGGTATTAAGAAAGTTTGTACTTAATCAATTGTCTGTTTTGTTTGGATTAAGTAAAACAATATTTCTTATGCCGAATTATGTTAGGTTGTGTTTATGTATGAAGATGCCATGATTATTCCTGTTTAATATTGCTCGAATAATTGTTCTAAGAATTATACGTATTAGATAATTGTTAAATTCAAGGCTTAAAAACATGTGTTGTAAATGAGAAAACTTTTCATTGAGAAAATAAATTTAACTAAGTTTCAGGCTTTTCTCGCTTGAGCAAGACAGCTCTCGCTTGAGCAAGAAGTGTCCATAGAAAACGAGTTTTCTCGCTTGGGTGAGACAGCTCTCGCCTGAGCTGAAAAATGCACAAAGAAAACCGGTTGTTTTCTTGCTTAAGCGAGACAGCTCTCGCTTGAGCCACAGGTGCCTTATAAAACTGGCGATTCCCTCGCTTGAGCAAGACAGCTCTCGCTTGAGCGAGAGGGATCCATACAGACAAGACTTTTTAAGTCGTCTGAACGATAACTCTCACATGTGCGAGAGTCTAATGGCATTTTTGCCATCAAGAATTCATTCACTTCCAATCTTATTCAATAAAACCTAAAACACCTTTATTAAAGATAACGTTCTTTCAATAAGTAAATGTTGTAAATATGAATAATCATATGAAATTCTTGGAAATGATACAAAGAAGAGTTGACATATCTAAAGTGATGTATGTAAAGAATTGTATGGTTAAGGATGAGGCCCGCAAGTGTTCTATTATGCCCACGTAGCGAGATCGTCTGACTGTAAGAGGCTTGACTTGAGAGTCGTCCATGGTGATTCAGCAATGGTTAGTAGCGGTGCTGAGGTTTATTCTCTGTGGTTTAAATGTTTAGATCGGGTCCCACTAGATGCATTCCCGATGGGAGATGTCTTAGGATGGGCGGAACGTTATAAAAGATGGATTAAAAGATTTAATTTACTAACTTCGGTTAGTGTGCATATTCATTGTGAATAATGAAGTATTGGAGAGGAAATTTAAGAGAGACGAACGAGCCCCGAGATGTCGAGAGGGACGATGATGTCGGTGATTCGTCAGCAAAGTCTTGAGGGAAAGTCTAGGTGAAACGAGTCTCATGTATTCATGGATGGGGTATTATGTTGGGCCGGACAGTGCTCACGGCGTAAACTAGATGATCTGTAACAATCCCTCTTTGCAATCAGGATCAATG
>NC_032012.1:7140529-7235216 GCF_001865875.1 Lupinus angustifolius
ATATATCTTTGCGAGGAATAAGTTTTGGTGTGATCAAATCGGCTTGTTATGGGACATGTACTCTCGGTTATTTCCAAATAGTTATTGGGAGGATAATGGTGTAAGGATGGTGGACATATGCATAGCATGCATACATGGTATTTATCGATATTGATTCTAAAATCATAAGTTTTATACTTCATTAATCATTAATACATGCGTATATGATCATATGATATATTTGTATTTGTTCTTTGTCTTGGGGTGATATTCTGTGTAATTCCATGATGTCAATGATAAGTTTTTCATTAGATATTTTACTCTCTCTCTTTCTTTCTGGTGTAATTGTATACATCCATGTTTAGATGGACAGATCGGCGATGATTAGGGGCTACCGCTTTACCATGTCCCAGAAGGGGACATGGAGCGTTGAAGGAAACAGATACACCTACACTGGTCCCTGCGACCTAGAACTGGATCTCGTATGTCATGGCTCTGTGTTGCATCTCCCCACATATTATGCAGTTCGAAAAGCATCGTTCACCCTACCAGAGCGAAGGTTCGTACCTGTCAGACCATCCGCACCAGTTGAGGCACGAGGCAAATCGGAGGATGTTAGGACCTGGCCCCAACCGAGATTCTCATATACTGACTCAACGCCAAGAGGGACGGAAAGAGTAGGCATGGCTACTTCATTGGGGCCTAAGTCAATTTCTAGCCAATACAACCACTCAACACCAACAAGATGCATGATAAAGAGAAATTGCGAGAGACAAATGTTTGTGAGGTAATGAAAGATTATCATAAGAGACATAATTGCATATATGATACTTTACTTGAGTAGGGAGAGATGGCAAAGAGTTGGAAGCTAATGTACAATGGTAGTCTTCCAAGTAATTTGGTGGTTTTCTAGTTCTCTGAGAATGTCTAAGAGGGATGGGATCAGGTGTGGTATTTCAATAGGTGTGAAGTTTTGGACAGGTATGGATTCTGATGTATTAGTCCATTTAGTAAAAGGATCATGAAGGTGAATAGGTAGAATAGGAACTTCATGTTGGACAGAGGTAGAAAAATCAGTGTTAGTGAAGGGAAAAATATGTTCATAAAAATGAACATTTCTATAGATGAATATCACATTTGTGTGATAATCAAGGAGAATAAAACCTTTGGTTCCTTGAGGAAATCCTAATAAGATACACTTTCTAGATCTAGGATCTAGTTTTCTTCTTTGTGATACAAGAGTGGAAGAGTAACATAGACTGCCAAATACCTTGAGATTTTCAATGTTTGGCAATGTGTGATAAAGGGACTCATAAGGAGATTTATTTGAGAGCAAGGTGGTTGGTTGTCTATTAATGAGGTGTACAACATGAGCTACACCATAATTCCAAAAACAGATTGGAAGGTTGGATTGAAATATAAGAGCTCTTGCCACAACAAGAATGTGTTGGTATTTTCTTTCAACGACACCATTTTGTTGTGGTGTTTCCACACAAGAGGTTTGATGCTCAATACCTCTTGAAATATAGAAATCATTTAATGTAAACTCCTTACCATTATCACTTCTAATGGCTTTGAGGTTATGAGACAAATGATTTATCAAGTTGGCTTGTCTCAGATTTGGCCTTCATGAAGAAGAGCTAAGTGAATCGAGTTTGATCATCAACAACAGTTAGGAAATATCTATGGCCTAAAGTAGATGGTATATATAAGGGTCCCCAAATATCCATATGCACTAAATCAAAGGTATTAGCAGATTTACTTGTACTAACAGAATATGACAATCTTTTTTGTTTTGCTAAGTGACATATATTGCATGGATTCAAGGTTTTATTGCACTTAATAAAAGGAAACATAGTCTGCATAAGAGTCATTTTATCATGTGATAAGTGTCCTAATCTAGAATGTTAGAGATTACAATCATCATAGCTAAAGTATGCATTAATATGGTGTGGTACAAGATAGTTTTTGCAGGATTGAGTCATGATGTATAAGCCTCCTCTTAGGTTAGTTGCACCAATCTTCTTCAATGAGTTGATCTCCTGAATGTTACAATTGTTAGCAAAGAAAGTTAAGGTGCAAGATAAATGGTGTGTGAGTTTTGAAACTGAAATGAGATTGAATTTAAAAATAGGCACATATAACACATCAGTGAGGAAGAAGGATTTAGAAGGGGAAAAACAATGCATGAGTATTCTGCAGCTACTTGATTACCATTAGGTAAAGTGACTGATATAGGTTTGATTTTTTTGTATGTGTGAAAATCAAGAAAGGGGTCACAGACATGGTCAATTGTATGTCCAAGTCTTTGGCAATATGTGCAAGTCTTTTGGCCTCTACCTCTACTAGGAGCAGGAAATCTTCTTGTGATATTGAATCTGCTAGTTCCTCTAAATCCTCTCCCTCTTCCTCTAAGTCTTGGGTCAATGTTGTTTCCAAAAGTGTTGGCAGGGAATCTTGGTTCATCAAGAATCATTTGTCTCTCTTGCTGAATAAGGATGGAAAAAATCTTGTTTATGGAGGGGAGGGGGTCAAGCAACATGATTTGTGATCTGACTGCTGAGAATTGATTATTCAATTCTCTTAAAAAGAAGATCACATAATCATTTTCTCTATAATTCAATACAGTGGGGATTGTGGAACAAGAACACTTGATGTCATAGGAGTATAGTGGGATGGGACTAAAGTTATCTAATTGTTGCCATAACCCTTTCATTCGAGTATAAAAGGCATCAACAAAACTGTTTCCTTGTTTAATTGAGTGAATTTCACCACTGAGTTCAGAAATTTTATACATGTCTCCTTTGTGATATCGTTCTTTCAAATCATCCCATATTTCTTTGGCATTATCCATCCATAAATTTTGACCATTGGAAGGTTCTATAGACTGAGTGAGCCAAGATACAACCAAGTTATTACATCTTTTCCAGATTCCAAAATTTTGATCATTGACAGGAGGTTTTGTGAAAGTTCCATCAACAAATTCGAATTTGTTCTTAGTTTGTAAAGCCATTGTCATGGCTCGGGACCATGGTTGATAATTCTCACCGTTTAAGAGGGAGGAAACTAAAGCAGTACCTGGATTTTCATTAGGATGTATGTATAAAGGACTTGTCATATCCAAAGCAGGATTGATGATTGTGGCAACCATTGATAGAAGATTTCGAAGAAGAGATAAGAGTAGAAGGAAGCGTAGAAAGAGTGATGAAAGCACAGATCAGAGACGCAGTAGAGCCACCCTTCAAAAGGGTGCTCTAATACCATGTAAAATGGTATAAGTCATCTTGTCTAAAAAGATGAAGATGATGAACAGTAGAAAGAAAAGAATGATCAAGAAATGAGAAAGAGAAGTAATGTCTCTGTATTGATTTGAACTCAAGAATACTATATCAATGTTGGCAAGAAATTATTCTCTTATCTTGATTGACAATGGAATCGGCAATGAATTTATAAGAGGATGAAGGACCCATAAACTAACTAAACAGAAGAAAAAAAATAGAAAAGAGATAAAAAAAAAAAAAGGAAAGAAAACAGAATAACAAAAATAACATAATCAGAAGAAGAAAAAAGGAAAGATGATAGATTCATTATGTTTAGGCTTCATTTGAGTCTTTGGTGATGGGCTTCTCTTTCAATAGGAAAAAAAGAAGAAAATGAATAATTTTGGAAAGTCTCTCCCTGTTTGGGAGATTGATGAAAGAGATGAGAAAGTTTGAGAGAGTTTCTCAAGCCTCTAAAACCCTCATGTATCTATTTCTACAATTCTATCAATTTTGTTTTTCTGGAGACAAAATGTCAAACTACTTAGATATTTTTAGTAAAATTATATAATTATATAATATGGTCTATTTCTCATCATTAGTTACATTTTAAAGGAAAAATAAAAAAATATTATTAAATTATCATTAGTTTATTATCTCATCTAAATTTTATACTCTCGTCATCCTCCCCTTCATAGTTCTTTGATCTCTCTTTTTCTTTCCATTTCCCTCACAACTCCTAAACATAGCCTAAATTTTCTTTCACATTTTCTTGAGTTTGGAGGGAAGAGGCATATCACCTAGCGTTTTAATCTACAATAGCAGTGATTAGAAGCTGATCTTTTTAGGCCCCAAAGCTTGATGTCCAGATAAGTGTTGAATTGTTCTTGTACCAAGAGTATTTCCTTCAAAACACTATTTTAAGTTATGTTTGCAATTATGATCTACAATAGTAGGAAATTGAGAGAAAATATGACTGATGCGACTATAATTGTGGTTACAATGTTATTGCGAAGTCCCAAAACCAAAATATTGTGGTTGCGATTTGCAGTTGTCTTAGACTCATCAACTCTTGCCTCAAGCCATATGACCATATCCATAGTTAGGTGTTATTGTAAAACACGTCTTATAGGCTTAGTACATTCACATTTTCTAGCTTTCCTCATGCTAACTAATAGTTAAAATACTTAGACATCCTTAATTGACATGTCAAGCAACCATTTGTGTATTTTTGTTGGACACCAAAATCTTTCATTTTAGTTACTGAGGCAATCCTCTATTATTTAAGGTAAACTTTGGAAAATTTAATTATTTTTATTAAATAATTTTAACTTTTTTTATTTATTGTAATAGTTTAAAGTTTTTCACTTAATAAAATCTAATTAAAAAGTAACAATCTATGATGCCAGTCCTCCACACAACATAGATACATATTATTTGGTGTATATATAGTTAGACATCATGATTATTCACTTATAACTTTATACCTCACATAATGTAAAGGTAATAATATAAAGAAAAGCAGCTTAATAGTGATATTATTATTGGATTATACAAGATAATAATAAGCTTAATAGTGATATTATTATTGGATTATACAAGATAATAATAAATTTTGAGCCATGGTTGGCCCCTACTATGACAGTTTTTGAATAGGCCACGTTCGAGTTATGTAGAAAATATGGTATGATGCAGTAATTACACTAATCCTAAAGATGTAACAGTGATAATACTTGCAATTTCTGTTAAATTAATAGAGGAGAATGGTGGCTGAAATCAAAATAATTCAAAAACAGATTAATTCATAAAAACAGCAAACATGTAATCCTTTTGAGTTCATTAAGGTTACATTAAAGAAAACAAAATAAACAAAGACAATAGATTGGTCTGGAGTTTAAAAGGTGCATATCCATTCACATAACCAAATGCAATTCATCTTTTGATTATAGTGCCTTCTTCCATTAGTTGCCATTTTCAGTTTGCACTCCACTAACAGCTTGCTGCATCATTTAACAACAAAAAAATGAGTTTCATCTTTGTCGTGCCATGATCTTCGGTCGAACACCGGTTATGCGACTGATTGGAGTCACCACCACGGTCGAACACCGATGAAATTAGGTGTTCACAATCTTCAAACATTATGTCTAAAATATGTGCTAGTTAAAGGAAAATAATAAAGCATATTGAATCCATTAAACAAGAAGTCACCTGAAAGCATGACAAAGCGTATTGCATATCACTTGCAGATATTTGGTGGTGGAACACTACTCTCAACCTGGAACAATCAAACACTGCCATGAACCTACTAACATATGGAAAATGATAATTGCATATGACGTATCGCTCGCTTTTTTACACTGACTTTATATTTATTGATCAAAAGACTTTTACCTTGGAAACAATAATGGTAGATGATGCATGATTATGAAGTAGATGTAAGACAGAAGTGGTATTAGAATTTCATTACTCTTATGATATTGACCATAAAGTG
This sequence comes from Lupinus angustifolius, assembly GCF_001865875.1. Taxonomy (NCBI): domain Eukaryota; kingdom Viridiplantae; phylum Streptophyta; class Magnoliopsida; order Fabales; family Fabaceae; genus Lupinus; species Lupinus angustifolius. The sequence goes on from NC_032012.1 coordinate 7,146,260, forward strand.
GAATATAATAGATATCAGCATGAACACATTGCATCAAATATAGAAAGACAGACATTTCCTTTACACATCAATGAGCAAGTAGCAAGCTACTGAAGATTTTGTAAGACATCAACACTATTTTAGGCAAATGTTACTTCGGTTTCTGTAATTTCATGCCGCTTAGTCAACCAAAAATGTTATACGGAACAATTATTTGCCTTTAATTAAGAAAAATGTGTTTTGCAGATATGAACATTACAAATGTTACTTATCTTTCCAAAATTCCATGCCCAGACTTAGTCCACCAAAAAATTGTTATTAGGAACAATTATTTCCTTTATTCTAAGGAAAAATGTTTTGCATGTATGTAATACATATAACCTTTGCAATTTTAAGTTCACCAGTTAACTTGATAAAATAAGCAACATACAAGATGCATAGTGTAGATTGTCAAAATTGAAAATCACTGCAATATCATAGTGAATTCTAAGCCTAAGAAAGAGCATCCTTGTAGATAAATCATATTAAAACTGATGCATAGGTAGATTTCTCTAACATTTGAAAAGTTATCACGTGCATTAAACATTGACACATTCATGAAAGAAATTATGCTGATTGAATTTTTTTAGAGAAAATCAGCATGCTCATTTACTTATTTGGGTACACAGTTGAGCTATAGAACATTTAGAAGGATAATTATGTGAAAGCTGGCTTCATTTTAGAACTAACAATTATTATTTCAATTATTTATAACAGACTGAATTTAGTCAAGGGAAAATAAGACCTTGATAAGCTCTCTGGAATCAGAAGAATACCGCGATTTTCCAACTCCTTACATATCTTTCCTGGATTAGTACGTGAGCCTTCTTCAATGTCAATATATACCTAGTATCAGGGAAAGAAAAAACTTGATTGTTAGGATAATGTATTATCAAAAAGCATAATCTATAGCACTTTCAATCTAGCATAATTATGAAGGATATACACAATGCTTTGTTCCAGGGATAGCCTGAACTCATAAATACACCATCCATGTTGTTGGCACTAGTAATTATAGACCAAGTATTTAGACAAAGGCTAGGTGACGACAACGTAATCAACGCAAATGGAACACTCGTTCGAAGCAGTAGTGAGAGTAATAATGCAGTTCCAGTAGCATAAGCATGTTAAACTATTAAATACTCACAATATTGGTCTCTAGTGGACCATCCACTCTCAGGCCCTTAATTTGATTCAATCCATCTGAAATGAAGGAAAAAATTATAGGACAAAAGCAAGTGAAGTTTAAAAGAATAAGGCTTATGAGTTTAGAAAATTATAATGTTCAAATAGACTTACCAGCAAAAAGTTTAGCTTTCTTGTGATCACTTTCAAGGTTCACAACATTGTCCTGTAAGGCAACAAGTGCAGCAGCACAAAGGATGCCAATCTGTCTCATTCCACCGCCTAAGGTTTTTCGGAGACGTCTAGCCTAAAAAATAGACAAACTAGATTTAAAGAAAGACTTTCGGGAAGAATATAGTCATTCTTGCAAAATTTGTAAACAACCTTGGTGATGAAGCTCTTGGAGCCAACAATAACAGATCCAACTGGAGCACCGAGACCTTTAGATAGGCAAACCTAAGTCATATTTTCAAAGGAATCATAAGTTGGTTAGCTTGACTATGATTCAATAGGGTGCATAAGTAAATAAGTATAAGTTTGACTTGGAATAGGTAATAAAATTAGTTTTCCGAAACTCTCAAATAAAATAGATACTTATATAACACTACCAATGCCAAGAAGCCTATTGGGTCTTATAGCAAAAAAGAAAAGGAAAAGAAAAGCATACTGAAACTGAATCAGCTGCACGGGTAAGCCTATCCACGGGGACACCAAGAGCCTGAAAAACCAAAAATTTCTGTCAAACAATCCAATAGTTGTTTGTATATGTTAGCACTTAGCAGGAAGAAGAGAGGAAAAAGCAATAGAACAGAAACAAACTGAAAGTTAGATATATAATAAAAGGCGTGATATGATCACAGTGTGACAATAAGAAAACTAGATACCAAGATAATCATATTACTCACTGGAAAACAGACAGTGAAAGAGTTAGAATTCTTACTTGGGGCTCTCATACTAAGCAAGTGCAGAAATGACATGTAATTGGCTATATTCATATAATATGGAGATATTTATGTGCACAATCACTTACATACAAGTAGCTAAAAGTTGTTTTATCAGTATTGGAAATCTTTTTTTGGCATATTCTTCACACAAATGCATATTATATACACATAAAAAGAATACCAAACTATTTTTGTGGTATCTTAATGATAAAAAAATTTGCAAATCATACGCAGAACACATATTTACTTACAGCCGATGCATTAAAAATACGGGCTCCATCAATGTGAAGCTTCAGTCCATGTTTCTTAGCAACCTCTCCAACTCTGTCTGTATATTCAGCTGAAAGGCATCTGCCACCAGAACTGCATTGATATAAATTCAGTCATAATTCTTCTGTATATTTTAATCGATTTAGAAAGGGAAGGGATATCTAAAACTCAAAGACATATTAATGAACTGCATGGTCATGAAATCATTCTATTGTCTGTGTGGTAGTCACTACCAACAACAGTAAATAAAGCAATGAAGTGATTTTATGGCATTCAGAAGATAGAGCCCCATGCCTTGAGTGACACTGTATGGAAGTGCCCAATCATCGTGGAAGAAGTTCGAAGTTCCTATAGAGTAATACTCTAATCTGCTGCTATAAGGATTGCAAGTTTGTTAATTAATTTTTAATTTAATCCAATTGGATATGCAGTACATGTGTTATGTTTTCAATAAATTGAGTATAGTACTCTCAATGTACATAAGAACCCCAACAATCAAAATTTACCTCAAGAAAAGGTTATCAATATTTGTAAAGAACAGAGCCATTTACATTTGGCATGACAATAACAGTTATTCTTTAAGAGGAAGAAGAAATTATCAAACACCCATGTATGATATATAAAATGTAAACTATTGCAGTATTAAGATCACTATGAAAGTGAAGATAAAATAAAAAGTTTTGACAACAAAAATTTGCTTACTTAGCATGAGTATTTTCCAAGCAAATAAGCCTGGTGGTTGGATACACTATTTCCCCCCTAGGATCCCTGATAGCAGCCTCAATCAAATCGATATCCATGGTTCCGTCGTCATTATTCTTCACTGGTCTTGGATGCACCCCTCCAATAGTTGAAATGCCTCCATTCTCATATATATGGATATGACAATTGTCCCCAAGAATAACTTCACTTCCCCTAATATCACAATGTGTGAGCACACTTATAAGGTTCCCCATAGTGCCTGATGGTACAAAAAGTGCTGCTTCCTTGCCCATTATCTTTGCCATTTCTGATTCTAAGCGAAACGCTGTTGGATCATTGCCCAAAACATCGTCATCAACTTCAGCACTTGCCATAGCTGCTCGCATTGCCTCCGTTGGCTTTGTCACTGTGTCTGACCGAAGATCCACTATTCTAGTCATCTTTTTCTTTGGAACTAGAACAAGGCAAAAATGTAAATGTCATATCACCATGTCATTTTGGTACAATAACAAACAGCAATTTCAGAAGAATCAAAATCACCAAATTTTGCACAAACTGATGCTTACAGTAAAATTTATCTGTCACCATTGTTGTGTAACTTGGATTCAAATTCAATAACTAAAGGAAATAGTAAAATACAAGGGAAAGGAAAGTTTCCTAAGGTACAAATGATTAGTATTTTCGGTCAAAATCTTAGCCTTCACAAAAATCTATTACTACAAACTTTGTAAATGGAAGCCCATTGCTATAGATGAAAAACAGTCTCTACAATCCATGTTAATTTACCAACAAAGTGTTAGTCCAATGATTTAATATCATATTGGATCCCTAGAGAAACTAGAAGGTCAAATGTTCAATTCCTGAGAGCCTCAGCCACACACCGAAAGGTGAGGGGATATCTTTGATTATACCAAAAAAATCCATGCTAATGTTTTTTTAAAAAAGACTTCAAAACGTGGTAAATTCCTAAAAAGTTAGGTATTTAATTGAATTCTACTGAGAGAGACAAATCAAGCTAAGAAAACACTAAAAATATACTAATAATAAAAGAGATAGAGTGAAATATAACATTACATGATCAAACTCTTCTCTGAAACGAAATTGTTACCCACTTTCCTATATTCAGAGAACACAAAAATTCAAGAGATCATTAGAAGCTGTGATTCCACATGCATAGACATACAGTAACCCGTGAACAGTGAAAATTTGCTTTTCTTTTCTCTCTTTTTCTAAGAACTTTGTAGCGAGGTTCTTCTTATCTTCTATATAGGTAAGACTTAGGAACTTACAGAAACAAAGAATCTTATAAAGACAAAAAAAAAAAAACAAAACGATGGATTTAAAAGAAAGCCCACAAAAAAGTTGAAAACTTTTTCGCTTCAAAAGATAAACAGTGAATGGGTGAGAAAGAAACAACAAGGTGGTGTTATAATGAGTAACGAAAGTTGAAGATGAGTTAATATACCAGATACTCCAATATTTTGAGATGTATCTGCACTTCAGCTTACACTAACTTCAAACCCAAGTACCCAACTGCATGGAGAGGTTAATGCAGTAAACATATATAGAGAGAGAAACTATACAGTAAAAAAACAAAAGAAGAGGACTAAGATAATCCTATATAGTTGGGTATGAATAAAAAATGTACATAAACTATTATGATTTCATGAGTTGAATCTATAACATTAAGGTATATAGTATAGACAATTAGATTCTTATTTAATTGAGAATGAGGAGGGAGAAGAGAAGGGCAATTTGGCTTATGATTCTTATTTATTCTATAATATTTAAAACCCCATATTTTGGAGAAAATGATTTTTTGTATTTTATGTTATCAAAATAAAAATATTTAGGATTAAGTTTTTATTGTATAATTCATATTTTATTGGTTGTTTTTATCTAGATATATATTTGTAAAGTTCTTAATAGTTGAGATATAGTGTGAGAAAAAATTTAGAATCTTTAATTTATAAACTTATAAAAATTTGAAATTATATGAACTTGAACATGGAAATTTGAAATAAAAATTATATCAATTTATATTTATATATTTTAAATTTCAGACTTTTGCAACATTTACCTGAAAATAGGATTTCTCCAAAATACTACTACTACAAGTCTAGACCAATAGAGTCAAACAAGCGCACTTGGGGTCAAAGCTGATTGGATGACTACAATTCTAGAAAAAAGGTAAGGCAACGAGTCATGGGAGATTCCTTGTTAGAGTGTTTCTCTTTTTTATTTTACTAATACTTAATGGTATGATATTTTATTGCATGAAATGCTTTTCCTAACATGATTGTGAGCCTTGAACCAACTATAAGATGGAGAATAAGATCACAGTTCTTCATTATTGTCACAATTTCAGTCTTTGTTCATTTAAAAAATATAATTTAACTTAAAAGAAAAATTATAAAACAAAAATTAATAACATAAATTAATATTTTTATATTATTTTTGTAAAATTTTATTAACTTAAGAATATAGAAATTGAATTTTGTTAGGGATATAGGATCTTTGTTCTAATAAGATGAAAGTTTATCAATAGTTATTTTATGGGAAACACATCTTATAGGATGCACACATGCCCACAATGAGTATCACTCTATGTGTCATGACATTATGATTGGTCAAAAAAATACTTAAAAATTAAATTTTAATATAAATATATATTTTTCATTCAATGACAAGGTATATGGAATGTCACTCATTATAGGACAGCAGATGTGGTTCCCCATCTTCTATTTCAATAAATATGTTATCACTTGTAATTGGTTTAAAAAATATTTAATTACTAAATTTTTAATTTAGATATATTTTTTCTTGGGACGGAAAAATATTATATAATGATCATGAAGTTCCAATGAATATGGGCTGCCATTCGTTTCATTTTGCCTTATTCTCTCTTTCCAAGATACTAATTATATTAATTATAACTTTCTTAAATCAACAAATTATTGTTAGAGTTGGTGACATTTTTGCTAAGGATTAGCACAGTGATTCAAATACAGCAAAAGCTGACTGGGCGCCAGCAAGCTCATAATCATGCGTGCAGTGGTGACATTTTCAGTGACATGAATCTTCAATTATTAATAAAACCTAATATTCGTTAAGCCTATATTAACAAAACATATAAATACAAAAAAATATGGACTTTTAGCTCTCAGATTCCTTGCTAGATTACAAAACACGAATTACAGAAGCGGACAATTAGCTCTAAGATAGTTTCAGAAATTATTAGCCACAAGGAATAATCTTTCAACCATATATATCTCTTATAAGGTAGTTTCCGTGTATACAAGTATATACATTTTTCTCATAATTTTTAGCTCTCAGTTTCATTGCAGTATTTCAACCTTTTTGAAATAAGCTTTCAAGAAAAATTAATTTCTGTATCAAGCTGGAGGAAAATTTACTCTAATACTTGATTCAATCATAGACTAAACAAATCAAAATTAACCTCATATTTTAGCTAAAAATATTAAGATATTGTATTGAATGATTGTTTACAAATTAAGGTTTAAATCCTAAATTTGTCATTTTAGAAAGTATGAAATTTATTTTATAAGAAAATCAATTTTAATCAATACGATATAGTCTAACCATTATTTTTCAATTTTGGTCGTTTTAAATGATTTCATACCCTATCAATATCAAAACCGTTCACTTATTGTATTGGTCATTATAATATTTATAACATTGTTGTCATTTAATTTGTGTCTTAAAACATTTTTATGATACAAATTAAATGTATCTCCATCACATCTTATTTGGTAGAAAAAGGGAGATCTTCACTTCAATTTAAGTGTGCTTGAATTCATCAAAATGTTGCAAATCCTCCCCTCATTGTCTTGAATGTAGGTAAAGATGATGAACACTTAGAAATGTCGGAGTACTTGGACCCACCACTACCTCTGCTTCTTATCTCATCTTTAAAGAAATAAATTATTTGATAGAAATAATAATAATGAAAACACATACATCATTGGTTCCAATATAAATAATTGTTTACCACATAATCTGAATAATTTCCATGGTCTCTGATGTAAAATAATGATCATCAATAATTTATTAACTTAATCTACACAATCATTTTATTCATAATCTATCATTCAAAGGGCACACAACCTTGAAAACCCTCACATCCTAGCTCAAAGTTCTTACAAATATCTTACCTTTATCATAGACAGGCTGCACTTTAAACCAAACATGCCATAACACATGAAAAATTGCTAAAAAGATTGACACCTTATGATCAATGTAGAAAGAATCCTGATTTTAAAAAAGAATGTATTGGGTCGCACTTTAAACTCAAAAAATAATCCAATATAAAAAGCACTATTAACAGTAATGGTTTTTACTACGGACCACTTGGTTAATGGTGCAATAATGAGATACCAAAATGACCTAGTGTAGAACGTTTTAGTTCTGGGAGTTTAGATTCCACCCAATATCACCGATCGAAACATGACCAAAGGAATGAGACAATTGAATAGTCCAATCTTTCTTCACAACCTGCATGTTTTGTTGTGTTTTTATTTTTATTAGTCTTTAATAATACTTGAAGTATAGTGGAGCACGTATGATGTCAATCTCACATAGTGTTAAGAATAAGTATATTTTAAACCAGTCACAAAACTAACAAGTAAAAATTTTAAGAAAAAATTAAATAACAAAGAAGTAAATTCAGATTGAATAGTGTGAAAGATTAAAAAGTAAAGTTCATATATAATCTATTAGTTATGTCAATTACTCCAGCAAATTAATTTGTTCAGGAAAATCTAGCAGCTAAACATGTGTCCATGGAAGATTTATGAATAAAGAACTTATAAAATATATTCAAATTTTTATTTTTTTTATCTTCTCAAATAAAGAAAAATATTATTCAACTTATCTAATATTTAATTATATTAATTGATATAAAAAATAAAATCAATAATAATCAAACCCAAAAAATGTGTAAAATAAATTAACAGATTAATGCTAACAAAATCTAGGTTTCATCTTCCTGTTGGTACTAAAATTTTAGCCTTTCTTTGGTTGAATAAAGAAAGAGATGAGAGATTAAAAGAGATTGAGGGAATAAGTTGTAGAGAAAGTGAGTCTCTTCTCATTTGGCTAAGAATATAGAAAATGGGTGAGAGAAATAAAAAACACATGAGATCCATCAATAACATTTCTCTCCATATGTGAGGAGAAAATGAGAAGTGTGGGATATTAAAATCAACCTCTTTAATTATTCTTTATATTATATTATTATTTATTTTTATACAAATTTTTTCATCATTATTTTTATATATTTTTGTACTTAAAAATATTGTTTAAAATTACATTAATATAACTTTTACGATAAATTTTTAATTACTAATAAAGTATTTTTTTCATTTTTTAGTATAATAATATTTTGCCATTCAACAATTTATATTTACGGTTTCTCTACTCTTTCTCTTCTATCCTCCCTCATTCACTTTTATCCACGCCAACCTTATCTATTTATCTAAATTTCATTGTATTTCCTCTACAATTTTTTTCTTGCTTTCTTTCTCACTTTTTTTCTTTTATTAGTTGTAACCTCTTAGAGGGTAGAGTTTTATAAACACTATATTAAATATTGATTTTTCATTTAAAAAATAATCACTGAAAACCAAACTTTTATTAATTATTTTTAAAATTAACGAGTCAATTAAAATGAAATCGTCCATACCAAAAGATATTCCAACTATTCATTAACAACCCAATAATTAAATGTGGTAAAATTTGTTATAGAAGATCTTAAAAAATATTTTTTTCATAGAAAGTTACAAAAACTCTTCGGTAGATCATTTGCGACCCTATAAAATCTCAAATTTAATGTAATACTCATTAATGAATGAAAATAATTATTTAATTCTATAAAATCATAAAAATATCCAAAATGTTGTTTTTATTATTTTGATATTATATAGAAATTAATGGAACAAAATTGAGTGGAGATAAATGTTTTTTGAGCTCTTGGACACTGTAGGAAAATTTCCCGTATATGTCTTAATTCATTGAGTTGATACTTGGTAGTACATCATTAGGTTAAGAGAGCTCTTGTTTCACGTTTTAACTTTCTCTCTCCCTTTTCTAGCAGCCACCTTGTGCCTGAATGATTCTTTTTTTTTAATCAAGTTGCAAAACTCTATCTATCATATTATCATTGTCATTAGTGGAACGAACACTTGCCTAAGTTGGAAAGTACATGGGTCAGAAAATAATCTCTATTAATAAAAAAATAAGTACTTAAAAAATAAAGAGAAATATAATTTTTAATGATATATTTATTTTTTTTCTTTTTAGTTATAATGAAATTACATTTTTGTTATTAAAAATAAACAAATATTTATATGTCAATTAATGGAGAGGATTGTTGAGAAAACACTTACCTATGTTAACGAATCATTTTTTAATTAGATTGGACAGATTTTGTAATGTCAACTCTAAGTTTTACTTGTTAATATGTAACATGATACAAATGAGAGCACACATAGCACAATATGTTAAATTGATCTGAGTAAATGAATACTAATAGGGAGATAGAAATGAGTACTATATATTATAATAATACACGTGTTTAGAATTAAGAAATTTCGATATAAGATGAAAAATAATGTCGCACAATACTGTATGTTAAATATTTCCATTCCCACGTGATGACACTTGCAAAGGGACATGAGGAGGTACTACCTACACTGTGCACTTGATTTCTTCTCTCATCTCTCTTCTTCAAAGAGTGTACCAAAAATTCTTGATTTCAATGTCTAGTAATCCTGCTGCAATAGCAGACTTAGTCACATCTTACAAATGACCTCTATAATATGAAGAGAGATTACATATCTTTAAGGATATCTCATTTTCTATCTCAGATCAATTAAAATATTATTTTTTATTTTTAAAAGTTTACTTATTATTTATATAACAATATCTGATTGATATGGGATGAAATGAGACACAATAGAACCAATCAAAACTTCAATTTTTCTAGAAATAAATATTGGTGGTGCTTTTCTTTAATAACAATTTAACGTGTAACAGATGAGTACGTGAATTTTGTAGTACATTATATCTCCTCTGAAAATTATGTCGCTTCTTCCTATATAATTCAATCATACGAGATATCTTTTACTTTTTCTCATAACATTAGGATAAGTCTCTTCTTTTTCATTGCTGAAATTACCTCGTTTAATACATGGCCTCAAGTAATTTATCCAATGAAGCCTACAACTTTCACAACACCTTAACAAAACTAAACAATCATAATTCAGATAATTCATCTATTGAAAATTCCATGAAACCTTTTACACTATTATTTAACTTTAGCATGTATATTTCCTTTGGTTCTATAATTTCATTCCATTTAGACATCATATAAATGCTTGTTTCTATCTTGATGTATGTTGATTGAGAAATACCATGAAAAGTACATAGTACCGTATTCAAGCTAGCAGAATGGACCATGTCTTTGATAGCATAGATTTAATAAATCCAACAGTGTTATTGAACTGCAATGCATGTGAACTTACCTATATGTCAAGGTTCGAACCCAAAGTAATTTTGAGTTTTTGACAGGTTTTATTTAACTATCACTGTCGGTTGAGGTAACTCTCCAAGTTATGTCCCATTGTCCATGGAAATGGTGTTATGTGTGTATTTAACTTTTTTTTATTCAAATCATAAGGTTGAGTAGTGAGACAAATAACCCACATTCTAGTCATATATGTAATAGGGAAACGGTATTACACTGTGGAAACATAATATTAGAGATCACCTCTCTAAATTTATGTCTCACTTTTCTGTCTCGGTTTAATGAAAAAATATCACTAAATTAAAAAGAAAAATTATAAAAACATAAATCAACATTTTTATATTATTTGGATGAAGTTAGTTGGTCGGGTATATAAGAAGATACCAATTTGGGAATAGACGATCCGTATTCTAAACATAAAAGGACAGCAAAGTTTCAAAGAATAATTTCTCTCCATCTCTTCAGTTAATTGGAGCCAAGGTCATACCAGAGCTATTATAATTAACCAATGTTGAAGTCTAGTGTGCAAAAAGTTCAATTTAATTATTTTGATGATTATTGATTATGGCTTATGATTATTTGATGAATTAAAATTTGTTTTTACATATCTCAATTCATGACTTATGGGATTCTACTAGATTAGAAGAATGACATTAGGATTGTTTTGTCACGAAGGCAGGGGAGCTTTCAGAGAAGTAATCATATATGGTGAATGTTAGTAAAGGGAAATATATGGTAATCTTCACTCATTTTTGTAGACAAAACCAATAATACAAAACAAGCTAGTGAATGGTTTTGAGCTGGGCTCACTATGTCTCATTATCTATGATTCTAGCGTGTTAGATGTGTAGGTTCAAGTAATAAATGTATGCTAATGAGTTCGGAAAAGATTATAAAGAAAGACTTGAGAGAACTTTTAAGAAAAATAAATGTATGGGAATAATTTTTGAACTTTATATCTTATTTTAATAAATTTATTAGAAAAGATTATGATTTTTTGTTACTTATACAAAAAAAAATATAGAGTAAATACACATTTTAGTCTCTCATATTTTTCGAATTTACCAGTTTAGTCCTTAAAAATGCTTAAAATAGTCCCAAAAATTTCAAATATGGGTCAAATTAGTCCCTAACAATTGTTGTAAAACATGCTAAAAATAACTAATTTGACCCACATTTAGAATTTTTGGGATCATTTAGGTCCTTTTTTTTAATGACTAAACTGATAAGATCGAAAAATATGAGAGACTGAAATGAATATTTACAGGCCTGTTTGCAACTTTAGTTATGAAGGAAAATGAAGAAAAATAAAAGAAACACTCTCATAATTAGATTATATGACTTCAAAATTTTAATTTCCCTATAAAATCAACTTACAAACATATTATTAAGTTTAGTCATTTAACTATGTTGTATCATTTGGAAATGTGGGCACTTAAAACCTTAGAGCAACCATAATGGTTGTTTTTAACTTTATTTTTAATGAAATAAAAATATTATTATTTTGTTCTCCACTGTGTTGTTCTTATTTTCTTATTTTTGTTCTTAAATAACAACAATTCTTGGTTGTTCTTAGCCAAGGAAAATGGAGGAGGGATGTAATTTTTGTGGGAAAAGGTAGATACTATATGTGAGGCCTAAATAAGAATAAGAATGGTGATTGTCATTGTGAGAAAAAAGTAGATATAGTTCTTATTTCATAAAAAATTGTAATAAAACATAAAATAATGTGTGAGACTCAAATAAGAATAGATAGGTTGTTTATGATTGTGATGCTCTTAAATAACAATCCACCAGATCCAATAGAATCGCCACTTTAGAGAGGTAAGCACCTTGAGTAGAAAACTTTAAGTGTTCCTTTGGTTCCATAAAAAAAAAGCAAAGAAGCTGGGGAGAAAGGTTATAGATAAAATTGATTTTCCCTAGTTTACATTTAGTTTAGAAGAGAGTAGAGAAGAGAGAAATAAAAAATATATGGGATTCATTAAAACTTTTTCTCTTCATATGTGAGGAGAAAATAAGAGGAGAGTGAAATAACAAACTCAATTTATTTAATTAATCTATATTATCTTATTATTTATTTAGACACATTTTTCTAGTGTTACTTTAAAATTTTAATAATATAATTTTTACAATAGATTTTTAAGTTGTATTTCTTAAACTTTTAATTAGTAATAAAATATTTTTTGATATTTTTTAGAATATGAATACTTTTGTCATTTGAAAATTTATATTTACATTTTTTCTTCTCTTTTCTTTCTCTTTGTGTGATACCAAACAATACAAAAATAGGAATATTTTATTTTTCCATTTTCTCTCATCTCTCATTTTCTACTGTACAGCCAAACAAAGCATAAGGTGGTAAGAAGTGACACACAAAGTTTCCCACAGATAATAACATTCCTCTATGGAGAGCTTTGCCTTTACACAAGGATCCCTCTTCTTCCTCCATACATATAATAACTTTTTGTTCTGTTGGTTGGTCACTTAGTGGAATGGGCCTTTCATCATTTATGGCCGATTTTATGGGTTACTTTTTTCTTGTACTCAGAACTTTGTACCCAAAAAACATGTAAATGTAAGTATTTCCACGTTCTACGGAAAGGGCCTATTACACCCTATAACAATAGCACTTACCTCATTTATAACACCATTTGTTATTATTATTTGAGTGTAATATTTATGCATTAACAATATAAATATTTATACATAGTTAAATATATTATTCAATCTTTATTTATATTATTTTTTAAAGAGTTAATGATAATTGAAAATAATGGTGAATGATGCACTGACTAGAGTTGAGTAAGACTTGACCTGACACGTAGACTCGTCTCAACTCTATAACATAGGGTCGGGTCTGACCTGTCCAAATAAATAAAAAATGATAGACCTGATTAAAAAGGACAGACACATCATAAAAAAGACGGGTCAAGTCTATGTTCGAGTCACCCAAATCGTCCCTTATAGTTATATATCAAGAATAATTGAACAAGTAAATATCAATACTCATTATGTTTAGCCCACATAACTCAAAATACCTACAAGCTTACACAACATTTTCATGTCACTTATCATATGATCCCTAAGAGTAGTTAGTGAAAGACCGTTGCGACGAGAGTGGAGGACACTGAGGTGCTTAAGAGTTAATTATTTTTTATTCACCATTATTTGTTTTATGCTATTGCCTCTGATTGTCAATGCCCAATAGCCTTCAACCCGTCTTCTTCATCTTTTTTCCATTATTTTTAAGCTACCTCCAGTACATAATAGACCCTAATCATTTTCCTTCGTAGGTAACTGCACATATTCTAGATTTTCCGGTCACGTGCTTGTGATAGTTTTTTTGTTGAATAACGCAATTTACGGTTTATAGTTTATATATTGATGTATGTGAGATGTAGGTTTTAGTTGAGTTTATATACAAATTCTGATAATATTGATTGTACATGCTTAAAGATTTGAGAAAAAAAAAATGTTTGTTATTTATCGTTTTCCGTATCGTCTTTGACTTGACCTGTCTTATTTTGGATCTGTTCCCATGCGTCCCATCCTAATTAGGGACGGGGTCGGGTTCAAAAATTAATCCGGTCAATATTTAGTGACAGGTGATGTCCATGTTTAACCCATCTCAATCCATCCTAGAAGTGACAGGGTAAAAAAACTCTTACACAGTCAATATATATATATATATATATATATATATCTTTTTCTATTATTATTTTCATTTAAATAAATTAAATAACTATACTATTCAAAAACACGCAATGGTGCAATGTTTTTTCTTATTGTGTTTTTTAGTATTCTACATTTATTTCTTATATTATTCTGTATTATATTTTGTCTCTTTTTCTGTAAAAAAAATCCTTGTTGTAAAATGTAATTATTTCTCTTATTTGTCAACACAAAATTGTTGATTTTTTTATTTATAACTTGTCTCTATTTTTTTATAGATTTAATCATTTTTCTATTACCTGTTTTCATATACTTTGTTTCCGTTACTAAGATCTTTAAGTTCTCATTAGATGAATGAAATTTGCTCAGGTTCAATAAAACTAGTTGTGAACTTTTCCGTTTAGATGGGTTCAATAAATTAGTTGAGTTTTTCGTTTTATGCTTGTTATATCTGCGGTTGTGACCATATTATTAATAACTTATAGTTATACAAGTAATTATTTAGAACTCTTTGGTAAGGATAGTTGATTGAATTTCACATTAGATTTGAATTTGTAAACCAACAATGTATTGGTAGAATAGTGTAAAATCTCATTGGAAGAGTTCAATTCTTGATTGTGGATGGTACCAAAAAAAAAGTTATGAAAACACAATTTTGAAGCTAACCCTCAAATTTTATGAAAGCAAATTTGTCATTTATTTGGACTCTCTTGATGTTCGTAGTGGTACACTTTTGTTAGTGCAAAGCCGACAAGAATATTTTACTAAAGTGTCAATTAAGGCAGCTTAGAAATGGAAAAACAGCAAAAGTGGAGAAACAGAGAAATAATATGGTTAAACACGTAGAACATATTGGAAAAGGTTACTCTAGTTGTATAAAATAATGTTAGATTTCTAAAATAGATCAAAAGTTAAAGATTGAATTCCTGAAAGTAACATTTATTAGAAATGACAATTATTAATTTGAAAAAAATAGTGAAACAAGTAGAGTAGATACCGATAGCAATAATAATAGTAAGCAGAGAGAGGGGGAGAGGAAAGTTCATGTGCTCTCCCTCTCACAAGTTGTCAGCAGCATTAACCCGATCCAATCTCCTATCTATTCCATTCTTCAATTCCAATTAACCCTTCTTCCACTCTCTCTCTCTCTCTCTCTCTCTTCCATTTCATTTTCTCCGGTACTTTCTTCACTTCTTCTTCGCTCTTTCCATTACTTTTCAACTTCATCATTATTTCATTTTTCACCTTTTTTGCTTTCTTCCTATCTTCTCTTCTTCCCCCACTCTATAGATTAAACCTTTGCCATTATTTTATTTAAGCTTACAATAGATCACCTTATAATTTAGGATTTTTGAATCTAAGCTTAAAACATTGTAGCAGAACCCTAAATAGTGAAAAGATTTGGTGCAAAAACTGGTCACTGTTTTTTCTCTCTCCCTCTCTCTCCAAATTATTATATTTTGTGTTTCTAAATCATTTTGACAGGTTTTGGCAATTGAACAGTGGTCTAGCTTGGTAATTGGTTGAAGAACATAAACCTTAAAAGCAAAGGTATGAGACTATGAGTGAAGCATGTGCTATTTCTGCTATATAACTCAAAGATTTACCAACCATGTTAGAGATTGGAGTAATTCATGATAATAGCATAGGAACAGCAAGAAGGAATAGATAGATTTAGGATTGAGAAAAGGAAAAAAAGAATCGATGGAAGATTTATCGAAATATGCACATAGTCCTGCTCACCTGGCAGTTGCCAAGCGCGACCATGCTGCTCTGCGGCATCTAGTTCTCACACTGCCTCGGCTTGCGAAGGCGGGTGAGGTCAATACTGAAGCTGAATCTATTGCTGCTGAGCTTATAGCTGATCAGGTCACGGCTGTTATTGATCGCCGTGATGTTCCTGGTAGGGAGACCCCTCTTCACCTTGCGGTGCGTCTCAGAGATACTGTCTCTGCTGAGGTTTTGATGGCTGCTGGTGCCGATTGGAGTCTACAGAATGAGAATGGTTGGAGTGCTCTCCAAGAAGCCGTGTGCACTAGGGAGGAAGCGATTGCTTTGATTATTGCACGTTACTATCAACCTCTGGCTTGGGCTAAATGGTGTCGTAGGCTTCCCCGTATTATTGCTTCTATGTCTCGTATTCGTGATTTTTACATGGAGATATCTTTTCATTTTGAGAGTTCTGTCATACCTTTTATTGGGAGAATTGCCCCTTCAGATACCTATCGCATTTGGAAGCGTGGTTCTAATCTCCGTGCTGATATGACCCTAGCGGGTTTTGATGGTTTCCGCATACAACGGTCTGACCAGACATTTCTGTTCCTAGGAGAAGGCTATACTTCAGAGGATGGTAATTTAAATCTGCCACTGGGCTCTTTGATTGTTCTTTCTCATAAGGACAAGGAAATCACCAATGCTCTGGAAGGAGCTGGTACACAACCAACAGAAGCAGAAGTAGCTCATGAAGTTTCTCTGATGTCTCAGACAAATATGTATAGACCAGGTATTGATGTTACTCAGGCTGAGCTTATTCCCCTTTTGAATTGGAGGCGCCAAGAGAAATCTGAGATGGTCGGCAATTGGAAGGCAAAGATTTATGACATGCTTCACGTGATGGTGAGTGTGAAGTCAAGACGGGTTCCAGGTGCTATGACAGATGAAGAGCTTTTTGCCGTGGATGATGGCGAAAGTACGGAAAATGGGGAAAAGAATGATGTGTATGATGATGTATTGACTGCTGAGGAAAGAGTGCAATTGGATTCTGCACTCCGCATGGGGAACTCTGATTCTATTTGTCAGGATGAGGAACATGGTGTCTTCGATGGTCATGAAAATAGTTCAGTGGCTTCCAATATGAACTGTGAAGCAAATGTTGTGGTTAAAGAGAAGAAGAACTGGTTTGGTTGGAACAAGAAAAACTCCAAGAGTAGTACCGATGAATCTGAGGATTCAAAAATTTCCAAGAAACTTTCAATGTTAGGCCCGGAAGGCAGCAAACCTAGATCATGTGATCAGCAGAAGCCAGCATCTGAGTTTCTGAAGGAGGATTCTGGGGACACAAAGAAGGAAAAGGATAAGAATAACAAAAAGAAAAAGAAGAAAGGACCGGTTAGCGAGCTTAAGAATGAGAGTGAATATAAAAAGGGTTTAAGACCTGTCTTGTGGTTGACACCAGACTTCCCATTGAAAACAGATGAGCTTCTGCCTCTACTTGACATCTTAGCGAACAAGGTTAAGGCTATTAGGAGACTTAGAGAGCTTTTGACGACTAAACTTCCTCATGGCACCTTTCCTGTCAAGGTAATGCAAGTACCATAATCTTTAGGACTTCGTTTTTAATGAACCTTTGCTCTACATACTTGTTGCAATTTTCTCATAAAGTAACCTGTGGCTTCTTTTTCTGATTAAGTCTAGTTGGTAGATATGATAATATTCACAATGTGTTCAATACATAAAAATAATATTAGTTATTGGTCCCTCTTCTAATTGCTGTTTGTGTAAACATTCCTCACCCTCCTTTAAAATTCCTTCTTCTGTTTATTATGGATGGGGACGGGGTTATCTTTGGTTTTGCAGGAGTGGTGGATTCATTCAGGACTGTCACAAGTGAGTGTGATAACTGCTAATATTGCATTTATTTCCACCCATCTGGGTCCAAATGCAGTTATTTGTTGCTAATAGAGTGATGCATAAAATAGATCATTCTGTGGTCTGGAGATATACAACAATCATTCTTTTGTCAAATATTTAATTTCAACTTCGTGGCATCATTACTGAAGATATTTAATTTCCTATACTTAATAATCATATTATTACGCATTTCCTTTTCCCCTGCTTTAAACTCTTATGAAATTTTGTTGTGTCACTATCTATCTTGTGGCATATTTTGCATTCATGCATGTGTTTATTATGCCTCCGGTTGTGCTACTGCTATGCAGGTAGCTATACCTATAGTCCCTACAATACGAGTCCTTGTCACATTTACAAAATTTGAGGAGCTTAAACCAGCAGAGGAGTTTGCAACTCCACCCTCAAGCCCAGCACAGTTCCAGGATGCCAGATCCAAGGAATCAGAGGGGTCTGCATCATGGATTTCTTGGATGAAGGGAAGCCGAGGCACATTGTCCAGTGACTCTGATAGTCACAGATTTAAGGATGAAGTCGACCCTTTCAGTATACCTTTGGACTACAAATGGGTGGATGCCAATGAGAGGAAACGCCGAATGAAGGCAAAGAGAGCCAAAAGTAGGAAACATAAGAAGCAGACTGCCACAAAAAGAGGTGATGGAGTGCTTCAGGGTAGTGAGTTTGTGGAAGAATAATAATAAGCATGGTATCTTTATAATCACTGCTTTGATAATCGTTTCCAGAAAGAAAGTGTAGGAGTCCTTGTGCACAAGCTGACTTTATTTTTCACATTGAATGATTTGGCCAAGAATTTACTGGGTGGCCAATTTTTACTCTAAGAAAAGGGAGCTTCTTTGTTTTTCCCCTTTCGCGATATTGGATTAAGAAGGATAGAGTTTCATCATCTGAAATCGTTGTATCAGTGCCATGCAATGTGAAATTGAAGAGAGAGAATTTATTGCCTTCATTTACTTGGCATCATTCTAATTTCCCCTTAGATACCAATATTTGTATCGACATCTATGTCAATGAATACTAATTCTGCATTTTTGTGAGTGGTATTTCAGTCTTAATTCTTTATTCATCAAGTTTTGGTTTTTCTTTCAAACTGACTATGCCCAATTATAAAATGTTTGAATATTGTACATAGATTATTGAATACAACTATTTTGATTATTTCATCGCCCTTTGATTAGAGATCATGGGCTACTATTATTGGCATATGTACAATAATTATACATACAACAAACTATGTTACTACATAATTTACAGAGACAATAACCCTACCAAAATCTATCCTTGTTCACACTTAAGTAACCAGACATTACCTTTCCCCCAGTATTTCTCATTCCATCTATAAGAAAGGACCAAGTAGAACCCAATACACCAACGAAAAAATCTGATTCAGCAGCCATCAAGAAATTAACTACTGGATAATTAGTGCTGGTTTCCCTTCCTAGGCTAGCTTCATATTCAGCCATTGACATATTTGTTCTTCCTTGGCGTTTTACCTTTGTATAGTGAAAATTCCAATGAGGATATTGTCTGGTTTGGTCTATCACTTCCTGGATAGAATTAGAGTCTTAATAATGTTACACTCTAACATCAATCTATCACCTAAAAATATCAGTAAGAATAAGAAATGGAGTAAATCACAGTGACATCTTCATAATAATATTGTTTAACAAATACAAATACAGTGACAGTAATCTATCCACAATATACCATGTTTTGTTTAACTTACTTGTATTTATTACTGTCATTGTGATTTATTATTGTCTGGTTTTTCTTGCATTTATCACAGTGACAAATAATATACAAGTCAATATAATTCATTATTTTTGTTATAAAATGAATCAACAATTCTAAAGAGATATTGTTTAAATAACTCTTATACTATGTCGTAATGAACCAAAAATAATAAAGAGATATTGACTCATATATTATTTGGATTTATTCTCATAATATATCATATTTTGTTTAACTTAATATACTCATCGACCTTTTTATTTAAAAAATTGCAATTATTTCTCCTACAGGTTAGTAGTCAGTATAATGTATTATAAATTAGGGGTTTTTTTTGTAGGTATAAAAAAAGAAATATAATTTATAAAATTTTACTAAATCTCAGTTTCAGTTTACTTTACTCTAAGAAATCTATAGGTTTGCAACAAAGTACAGTACCTGCATCTCAGTGGAAATCCAAATGTTATTAAGGTATGGGAAATGCCTGCGAATTCGATTGGCTAGTTGCATGTATTCTTCAAATTCAACCACCTTCATTTCACATGCTTTGTCTCCCATTCTTACATGCATGCTTAGAAGTGGCCTAGGTACCCATGGCTTGTGATTGGACCACACATATTTATCAATATCATAGCTTGGTTTGTTACTACTTTCCTGAGGCAAAAGAGGAAAATAATTGATGCAAGATCCAGAGTCAATCAGAGCTAGGGATTTTATTGAACAATCAGAGCAACTACCTTGAGGGAAAAGTTATGTAAAGGTTCTATTTGGACCCACTTTCATTATTCTTATTTGCATTTAGATGCAAAGCATGGTTATATATAATATTTGTATTTGGAGTGGAATGAAGGAAAATGGGAGGTTTTAGAGCTATAAAATATACTTATGATATGACTCACAAACCTTCTTTTTCCCTTCAAAATTCAACTCGTATATAGACCCTTAAAGTCTCTTTTATCGAATAAGAAAAATAGTGCAAAGTCTACAACCACCTTTGGCCAGTCTCCATCAAAACTTTCAACAACCATTTTTGCAGCTAACTTTCCAAAGGCAGCATGGCGGGCCTCATTCATTAAATTGCATGTGTATTCAGTTGGGAACCTCATTAAGTACCGTACAGCCTGAAACAACATTTCTGGCAACAAAGTTAAATGAAGAACTATTGCTAAAATGAGGTCATAACTCCTTTTATTGTATGTCTATTTAAGTACCTGTGCTCTCCACCACCTTCTATCCATTTTTCTATGAGAACCCATCAATGTTCCATTTATATCAGTTGTAGGTTGCAAATAATTCCATGGATTTCCCCATTTCCTGCAGCATATATTGACATTTGGAGAATACAACTTTATATGTTTAGGTTCTAAGTATGGAAGGCAACATAAATATATGATTGCAGTTGTGAGAGCTTACCTAGGAGTAGGTCCTGCCCATATATGTTTGGATGTATAACTTTCTTTTGTGGTCACAATTCCTTTACTCAATGCATCTTCACTCTTCATAAGTTCAAATGCACGCTGACGACATTCTAGCGATGTTTCCGGAAAGAAATAACAACTCCAACTAGACTGGGAAGAGCCTGCATAATAGAGTGTCACATATAGTATCGTTTTTATGGTAAGATCATTCATAATATTTGAACTTTCCTGTTGACATTGTACATAAGTTGTTGAAACTGAATTCAACACAGCACGAAAATTACACCTTTGCAACCATTATGGTCAGCGCGGTTATAGTAGTTCGCGACGAGGACTCGGCCTTCATTGATTGCAATACCAAGAAGTCCACACATCCCAGCAATCTGAGCCCCGATACCGAAACCAGGTAACCTTTCCCAGTCAGTTACAAGGAACTTGACATTTGGATCGCTACAGTTTAAAGGATGCTGATGAATCCATATGTCGCGCTGCACTTTTCTAGTCAAGGGATAGTTTTCTTCATCAGATCCTGCAATCTGCAAAAGCTTCTATGTGAACAAACTGGCCAGTAATTACAGCATTCCATCTTAATTTTTTAATCATTGTTAGGGTCACTTCATGTTCTAAACTTCTAATTAAGTTCATAAATATTCCTCAAGCATATCTTCATTGTTGGAATCACACATTTGGACAGAAAAAAAGGATTCAGACTTTAACTAGGCAATGTCTAATGAAGAAAACACTACTTTAATCACCTATGTTCAGAAAAAAAGTATAGGTTTAAGAAAAAACAATTACTATACAGACAAACATTAGTTGTGAAAAAGTGAGATTGTATAAAACTAACTAATGCAACTTCACTAGCATGTACGCTAAACAAATCATGTTTTTGAGTAAAATAACATACCCAGGGTGGATAAGCTCCTTTAGAAATAGCTTGATGCCTAAAGTTTTTAATCTGTTCATTGGATGCATCAACAGGGAGGGTATCCAAAAATCCCTTCCAAACAGTCCATGGTGGGAAGTTCTCATTTCCGGCACGCGTATCGAGATTGCCATATAGCTGTGTTCTCACCTTGCAGTTTTCCAAATGTGGGGCATTAGGCAAACTATACTCACTGATTCCATGTTTGTTCAAGTGCTCATTCACCCCAGTTGTAGATTTAGTTAACACATCACTCCAAGCTGAATAAAGCAACGAGACTTTCTCATTGTTATCCCATAATCTCTCTGTTTCCTTAACCTTAATATTGCACTCTATACAGAAATGAAAATTATTACTGAGTTTACTAATAGTGATCAAATTATTAGTGAGTTAAAATGCTCAAATTGTATTAAAATATTGCACCGACTACAATAATGTTCTAAATGTAAGTGCAAAACAATGTATATAATCACTTTACGTGACACTATCCTCTAGCAAGTGCAGTCAGTCAAAAAAGTTTGGTTATTAGAGTATGCTTAACGTAAAGGAATCAAGTAAAGTATAATTATTAGTTACTTCATGCACAAGCCTTAGTTCATACTCATCAAGTTCGCTTTATGGATTAACATCCTCAAATAAACTAAACTTTGAATAAAAGTAAGAATTCATAATAATCTCGATTCTTTCTCTTTAAGCAAGAAAAGGCGAGAGAGAGAGTTGATGAGCTGCTATTTTATTTCATACTAGGGGTGGGAATTAGTCAAATTTGTCTTAGCCGGACACATTTAGAGGATTGGTTCGATTCAGTTTTCGAGTTTAGTTTATTACAGACTATTTTTTAGCTCAAAATTGATTCCATCAAAGTTCACAAACTTTTGAGTGGATTAAGAGACTCAAATTTATGTCATTCATTAAGTCAAATATTAATCATTAATATACATGTATCTATATATATTTGTATGATCATTAAAACCTAATTATGTATGTTTGATGCTATACATAGTTATGCTTGAGCCCAGGTTATCGACCATTAATATAAAACTTTGCCTAGAAGTGCAACTTTTCAATTGACTTATATGGAAATATTTGTGTATATAAAATATATATTATAAAAAGTATAATATTTTTTAGATTATGTATATATATGTTTTGTTTGTATATACAATGATATATTTAATATAAGTAAATTTAAAGATTTTTGTACGTGTATATATAATTGAGTCACTCCATCCAATGGAATTAAGATTTGATTGTTATTATATATATAATCGAGTAAACTTGTAAATCTAATGAATCAAATTGTATTTGACTCAAGTTTGATTCATTTATTTAATAAGCTCAAATTTTAATTAAGTTCAACTTATTTGATTAATAAACCAAGTTAAATGATGAATGAGTCCTATAATCCTAACATCCCTAATAATAATACTAAACATATCAACATACCCATAATCTCACATGTGCTTCTTTTCTTGAATAATACTAAACTTACATACTCATTACAATAGGTCCTATCTAGGTTGTTTGAGTTGCCACTAAGGTTTTACCTTATTATCATGTCAATGATTTTACCTTACTACCATCCTATTTAAGAGTTAGTCTTGCAACTTCATCTATGTGATGGAAAAAATAAAATAAAAAAGTTCCAAAGTTTATTAGAATAAAAAGCAACTGAATGCACAAGACTTGTATATGATAGAATCCATGAAACTAGTAAAAAGGTAAATATACACAATTTCACCCTCTTGTTTTCACGATTGACACATGTTCTACCAATTACACAAAAACAGGGGAAGAACCACCCTGTATTTGCAACCACACTTCCATAAAAGAAAACAAAATGGCTGAAATATTGATGATGAGGGAGATTAACTTACTTGGATGAACATGAGAAGTTGAATTCCCTTCTGAATTAGGCATTAAAGACATGGATGAGAATGAAATTGGACCAAACTGAAATGTTCCAAAAGAAGTCAAACCAGCCATGAACAAAGATGTTAGACAAACTCCACATAGAAATCCCACCACACATATTTGACATGGAAATGAACTTCCAATTTGCATAGCTCTCTGTGATAACTCTCTTTCTATAGTCTTCTGATTCTGTCCCTCCATTTCAATATCCCCTTTAAATATTAATCACACTAAAATGTTTCATTCATGAACCTTCTCAACCCTTTTCACCATGCATGAGTCTTCAGTGATTAACAAACACAAAGCTTGTTCAACTTGTGAGTCCTCCAACTATTCCAACCAGAGAGAAAGAAACCTCAAAAACCACTTAATTATTTGTGGGCCATCCTTGTAAGTTGTAACTGTGAAATAAATGTCAAATTTATATTAGATTTACACAATTCACAATCCATCTATATTAAATTCACTCAAATCTATCTGTTAGAATTAGTCGATTTAAACAAATATAATTTAATAAATAATTTTTTGATTCCTTCTCAGTAGTACCTACATTTTACAATTGAATTAGAATGGAGAAGATAAGCATTAAACAATCTAATGGCTTAAACCCTACTGTTTGTAATGGGTACATTACGCTTAACTTTTTAAATCACATTTCAAAGTTTTTTTTATATAAAAAAACATTTTTAAAAATATTTTTATATTAATTTTTAAAAATGCATTATTAAATAATAATTTTTAAAATGATGTTTTTCCTTCAAATAATGTTTTTAGTTCAAATTAAAAATAAATAAATTGGATATTCATCCATCTAGTCTATTTAAATGAATACATGGATAAAATAAATGGATTGAATAATTTAAAATTATAACTTTTTATCCATCCATTAATACCTTGAGATCCAAATCTAAATTCATCTAATTACCACCTTTAATTTATATCACATTTATTAATGTAACTCTCAGTAACACAATAAGATATCTACATAGCATAAAAACTCAATCAGAATGAATCATGTTACAAAATTGGAAATACACTACAAGTCACATATTTTCTAGACATATGGACAATCTTCAATAAGATAATAATATCGATACCAATAATAGTTAGAGAATATAAGAATAAGATAGTTTAGCTCTAACTAACCTTGCTCAATTATTAGAAGCTAATGACCACAAAACTTTAAAATTGGAAATTGTGAACACATCTTTAAAAAGAATAAAGTCCTATTAAGAAAAGGGTGTCAATGACCTTGATGAGTGGTAATGAAAAGGACTCAAAAAAAAGCATTAAAAGAAGGGACACAAGGAATGAAGAAGAAAACAAAAAAGTTTTAATCAGTGAACAAGATAAGAATATATATAATATGTATGTGGTAATCAGAAACAGACACAGATTTTTATTTAACTCTTGAAAGTAGAATATATGTATTTTTAGTTTAAAATAAGGATGACATGGGTTAAAACTTAAAAGGAAAAGAGTTAAATAAAAGGAGACAAGTCTTGGGATTTGGGATGGTTGAGAAGTCAGTACCTTTGTGGTGAGGAAGAGAACAAAAACATTAATATGTGATTATTAATAGCAGTGTTGTGAAACCCGAGCCGGACGTCAAACCGGCAGAAGTTCCGTATTAGGTTTAACCGGTTTAAACGGTTAAACCGTCCGATCTGACCGACTGATTTCGTACATAATTAATAATTTTTATTTATAAATATATAGTTATATATAAATGTAAAACTTTATATAATTAATAATTATGTATAACTATATTGAAATAATACATCTTTATCTTTTTTTGGACCGTAGTAAAACAACATATTATTTTTTATTTTTAAGTGAGCCGTCCGGTTTACTTCCCGGTTTAACCGGGTTTAACATGGTCGGACCGGATTTTTTCCGGTTCAAAGCGGTCCAACTCTCATTCGGTTAAGACAGCAAACCAGAGCCGTTTTCAAGTCCGGTCAGCGGTCAGACCGGTCGGACCGTCCGGTCCGGTCCGGTTCCAACAACACTGATTAATAGAGGCTTGTGGTGTCAGGGAATTATTAATAGAGGCTTGTGATCACTGTTGTTAATATAAAGAACAAAAATAATTAATATGATTATTATTTTAATGGTCAACACTAAAAGAGAAATATAAACTATAACGCAATTTTAATCTTAATTTTCTATTTATGATGGTAAGAGTTAGATTTATTGATTTTATTCCCCTCTTTTTGCATTAAATTATGTGTGCATATCATAGATAGCTGTCATTCAACCAAAGCTTCCAGCTTAATAAGTTATTCTTTTATTTGAAGTGGAAACCTTCAAATTTCACTCAACTGAAAAGAAGGGAATTTGTTAAACACTCCATGACTTGTAATTTGTGTCTATCAACATGAAAACAAAAAATGCTACGCAAAGTTTAGAGTCCAAACCATGTTATTAAAATAAAAGGTTACTGTAATGGAATCTTTTTAATTTTGAATGAGAGAAAAATATAATTCTAATATTTCCGAACTTAGATTATAATATCTACAAATAATCGTGAAGTCTCATTGGAAGCTTATTAAAAAAGTTAAGTTAAAAACAGCTGAAAGTTTATTTTATTGTAGTGGAATCTTTGAACTTGTAGAATTGCATGTAACATATTTTCTCTCTCTCTCTCTTGGTTTCATTATCTTTTCTGTTAGGTTCCGTTAAATTAATATGTAAAAACTGTATGAGATACACTTATAATTTTCTTACGCATTGATAAGACTCGAGTAAAAATATTTTTTTATGAACCTATTTAAATTTCCTAAGAAATAGAGAGACAAGCAAAATAATAAACAAACAAGTTATAGTTAGTTATAAATAGTGAGAAAAAAACTAT
This sequence comes from Lupinus angustifolius, assembly GCF_001865875.1. Classification (NCBI taxonomy): domain Eukaryota; kingdom Viridiplantae; phylum Streptophyta; class Magnoliopsida; order Fabales; family Fabaceae; genus Lupinus; species Lupinus angustifolius. The sequence goes on from NC_032012.1 coordinate 7,173,027, forward strand.
AGGTATAACAGTAAAGTAATTTATGTGAGAAAAACAAAAATAAAGATTGTAATGAGTTTGGGGAGCATCAAAATTTTCTTTTATGTCTCCTTATTATTCTTATTATCACGGAAGGGTCTCAAACTTTAGAATTATGTCCTTCCATTCTATTTCATTCATTTTCCCTTCTTCATTCATCTAAGCATACTATGAGTCTCTTACATTGAGCAAATGTAACTACAACAAGAGGAGAATGCTTAGTAAACAAAAATAGGCCAAGTTAGCAGTTAGTCATAGTCATTAAGTTGTAGCAACTAGTATAAAGAGAATAGGAAGAGAATTGTTGAAGTTATTGCCAGGCATTTGGAGCGTTAAGTTTGTAAAAGAACTAGATATATATGATAGGGAAACTGGATCCTCTCTAGTACCGGAGAGACTCAACATCAAAATAAGCTCTAATGTCTAAAAAACTAACTTTTAGGAGGCCCTCTGAGTCATTATAAATGGTTCAATAGTCAAATGATGTGAGACTTACACTAAGACACTAGATACCTTTTTAAGTTAGAGAATAATTCTGCTTTCATAAACTCTTCACCCGTTTTGAGAGTGGTGCAGCAAACTGGTCATCTCCCAGCTCATGTTCGCCGGCCTCTTTAGCATAATCCCTCGTTTGTTTTGTGCTTGTGTCTTTCGACTTTTCTTCGGGTAAGGTTTCTGGAGTGCTAGTGCTACGGTATATTTGAACTTTCTCATGATCCTCATTCATTGTTTCTAAATGGTCAATAGGAGAAGGTAGCACAGCTGCTGTGTTTGATATCGGAGAAGAAGGTTTTTCCATCTCTATCTGTTTCTCAAACATCATCTGAAGACGCTTCCCTTGGCTTTCAATTTGAATCTGTAACTCTCTTTGAATCTGCATAGCATTATATTTATCAGAACATCATAGAATTGGAAGCTTCTCTGTGATCATCTTCAGTATAAAGAAGATGAAAATAAACAAAGTTCCACCTCAGGATTACAGGGTAAAGATGATAAATTTTAAGTATTAATAAGGTACCTCAAGTTGTTCATGAAGTCGCTTCTGGAGTTCCATCTGCAATCGTAGTGTTTCGGTGATTCCCTTGTTCCTGTAACCGCAATTCAAAGTATGTCTTTGATTATTGATTAAGCCTTTCAATACAATTAAAAGCAAATGGAAGAACAATATGTATTGGAAATAAGAACAATAAGTGTCATAGCCATAGTGAAAATTGAACCTGTTCAGGCCTGTTTTTACCACCCATCTGAATTATGTTATATCTTAAATTCAAATATATGATAATCAGGGAAAAGTTATATTAAGTGAACATTACATCTGTGCGATGACGCAGCCATGCAACAAGAGCAAAGGATCCACCAGCAGAAGGATCAGTCAACAAATGTGTGTATGTAATGAGACAAACTTTTGCATAAAGGAAGGGAAGGGGAAAAACTCACGTTTTTAAGTCTAGAGACTTCATTTCTTCGACTTCGGTTAACTTTTTATCAGAACTTCCTGCAGGTAGAGAAGAAAAAATCATTAAAGACTATTATTCTCAGATTGACAAGAGTGGCACCATATCTATGTGGTTATGTGTGCATTGAATGAAACAATAAAGAATAGAACAGATAATGAAGCATGAAAAAGAACAATGCATATAGAACGAAATACAAAATATACTTCCTGAAACTTAAGGATAAGGGGAAGCCTATAATCACAAATAACTAAATAGGAAAACCTAGTAATATGGAAAGTTGAATTTCAATGTAAACCAACACACACCTTCTGACGGCTCGGGTTTGTATCTGGCAGTTCTATACTTCTGAAGTCAAAAGAAAAAATATTCATTACAAACCTATGGCTGAATAAACAGAGGGTTAGAAAATGTCTATTTAGTGTAGCCAATTTTATCAAAGACAGTAAAGTCAAACAGGAAAAAAAAATTACAAATATACCTGTAGGTGGCTTTTCACATGATAGATGGTAAGGCCTTCAACTTTCATCAGCTTCAAGACACCCTTTGGAGTAGCCTCTGCATATTCACATAATGACATGATAAAAAACACAAACCTGAAATATATTGCCAGTGAGTTTATGCAGAAATAAACATACTTTCACTACCACCAAGCTGATTCACTGCTTCGACAAAGGCCTCGTGAAGTTCAGGAGTCCAACGCATTCTTGATTTCGTTTGTGGTGCAGTTGACACTGAGTTAGGAAGACCATTAACTTCTTTAGATTGTGCATGCTGTTGCTGTGAAACCTTGGTCTCCTGCATCAATATAGAAGGGATACATCTCTGCAACTTATACATTAAAGTACATAAATAAAAGAAACTGTGGGCAACAAGACTACGTTATTTGTGAAGAAACGCATATCGACCGAAAGGGAAGAGAGGATTAGCTATATACACTCCATCACAAGCACCTAAATGCACCAAAGCAAATCATACCCCTCTCCATGCAGAGTGATGGATGAAAAGGGAAATAAGATACACATAACTGATTGGCATGCTATGATTGTTCATTTATGCCTATATATGAACAGTTACAAAGAGTTATACACTTGATTTTCATTTGCATCACTCAGAAATTAGTTCATATATGAACCATAGTCCATAGACCCTACAGGGGCATGAGATGCCACCATATCTACATGTTCTAGGTAGATTTACAGGTCAGAAGAAGAATTTTAAGACCTTACAGTAGTACCATATCAAAATTAGCTTGCGAAACAAACCTCTGGCTTTGGTTCTGCAACATTATCATCACCAAGAAACTGACCCCAAATTGGGAAAAGAGAATCATCGACTGACAGTAACTGATCAACATCAGCCCACTCCTCGAGATAAGTTGTTTGCGCATTTTCACCAGATATGTAAGAAGCATTATGTTCCACCTGATTGTTCTGGACGGGAATACTATCAGGAAACTCGATAAAATCCTGAAACGGGTACTGATCCCACAAAATATCAGCACTTTCATGAGGGTAAGAAACGAATGCTGGAGAGTGTATTTCTGAGACTGGTGAAAAGGGGATGCCATCACGGCATTCGGCACGATTTGATAGCATGTGTCCTGCACTTCTGATGTTGGAATTCATCGATGCAGCCTTCACTGGTGAAGTAGGAATAACAGGATAAGATGAAGAAGGCATAACTCTTGAAGCTCCTAAGAGGATCAGCTTTGTTTGACCTGTTTTCAATATGAAAGGTAGATTGTATGTCAACTAATCAACCACTAATGACAAATTATATGTGCAAATAACACAATAGGACAAAATATAAACTAATTCCTTAACCCAATTTGTTCATATCTCACTACTTGAGAACATAAACTTGTGGTTCCTTTGAAAAGTTAAGTTACAAAAGATCCATAAAATAGATGGAAGACAAGAAAATTCATCAGAGATCTAACAACAGGTTGAAACATGCAAATGAAGGCATCAGTGTAACAACATTCAGAGGTTGCTTAGTTTATACCATGTTTTTTGGGAAAAACAGTTGTTCCTGCTTCAAAGAATAATCTAGAGAGGAAATAGGTGTTTGTCAACAACATAAGCCATATAATGCTGTTTTTGAGTGGAAAAAATTGATTTTTTTAATCTAGGCTTTTAGATTTTAAGATTATCTTTATAATCTTATTATTTACAAATCTGAAACAAACAAACCGTACCTGCATAAGACCGTCCAAAACAGAGAAAAATACAAAAAACATCATCATACCTAAAGAGACAAATATAAGTAAATAAATAAGTAATTTAACACATATCTAATGAATTTTCCAATATATATATATACTAGGACCATAATTGTTCACAGACACATCAAAACAATTAATTAATTAATAATTTAAAGTCAAACCAAGATAAGAATAAGCAGCAGCAACATGTGAACATTAGAAAAATAAAAGAAAATAAGTGCTGGTGTTAATAGATAAGACGAGGTACGAACTTGTAAATGAAAAGAGATTGTGAAAAAACGAAAGAGTGGTGGAATCTGCAGAGAGTGAGTATTAATGGTGGTGGAGAATAAGATGATTATGACAACGTGGCACAAAAAACAATGAGGGGTCGTACACGTCTATTATTATTAACATTTTGTTTTGTGGTTTGACCCTTTTATGAATGCTGCGGCTAAATACCCTTTTGACATGTGAGAGAAAATTCAAAAGGAAACATGTAGAATTTTGTCATAAAAATAAATAGATGTTATTTCTTTTAATTGACATCTTCACACCATATCTTTATTCTTATTTTAAATCTTCATTCGGGGACATTGATTTACTAAAGGGCAATTAGGGTAGTAGTACTATGTAATGTTTGTCTAAATTAGAATGGATATGAGTATATCCATGTTTAAACAGGGCATAAAATATTATAATATCACTACCCTAAACATTAATAGGGCATTTTTACGAACCGCCCTAAATAAAATTACAATATTTATATAAAGATATAGATGTATATAAACTAGTCATACAAATTTTACAAAATAAAAAATACATAATTTGTATAAATATACGAATGTATTTATCATATTAAATAGTCATACAAATAGAATAACACATACAAAATACAAATGAATATATATAATATAAAATATATATATATATATAGTGTTCCACCGTGAATAAATTTGGATGGTTCCTAACCCATCAGATTGGGATGTCCTGATGGTCGTCCTAGTATACTAGGGGCAACTGTTCCACCCCGAGTGAATCCGGGTTGTTCCTAGCCCGTCCCAGTCATATAACCTAAGCTAAGTATCTCTTATTTATCTGTCAAAGGCAAGCCAAACTCACTGCAAGTGCCATTAATGTCTTTGGTTCGTCATTAATGTCTATAACTCATCATTAATGTATTTATGACTCCACCATTAATGTGCTGATGACTCACCTTTAATGCAAGCTGACATTCCACCTGTCACGCTGCCTGCAAATTCCACTTGTCCTCGACAGATCGATAATTGCATACTTGCAAAGTGAGCTAGGACAACCAGACATATCCATATTGTACCCACCATATACTAACCAAAGATCAGGCGCCACATCAATAGTTCCAAACTCTATAATTAATTATCATTCCCTCGGTATACACTTATTGTTCTTGCTCTAACTTCTCTTTTATTTATTTTCATTCTCTCTCTAGAAACCACGTAGTGACTTGATCGTCGAAGAACCTTTTCAGGTACCTCTCCCGGCGGGCCCAGATGACATTCCGACCAAAACTCTTAATTACTTCTACTCGATCGAGCACTTGATATCGACCATACCCGATCAACACTAAAGAACGTATAGTAATATCAAAATACAAAAAGAACAATACATATGGGTATACATGATATACAAAATACAAATGTGTATATATAATATGAAAATGATAATATTTCTCACATTTGAAATACAAATTCATATAACAAGTAAAACCCATTTTCTCCCATTTGATAAAATATTTTCTCCAATAATGTTTGTGAGCCGCTGATTTTGTATATTTAAAATGTTTATGGGGAATAAAATATGTTGGGCTGACACTCTAAGGCGATTTTACACATTTTTCATGTCATCCCATCTAATAAATGTGGTTGAGCGAACCAATAGACTTTGCCCAAATTAAGAATGGTACTCTCATTAGTAGGGTGTGATAAGTTCCACATCCAATGATCATTATATTTTTATCATGTGGCCGTATGTAAGTTGCTTACTTTTATAAATCTAACTTGCTTTGTTGTTGATTGAAGAACTTTCTTAATATTTTAATTGGTAAATGATTTATATATGTTAAATATGTAAGACTAAGATTGCAAGTAAGAGGAGGTGAGTTACTTGACTTAAAATATGACAAGTTTTTATGCAAGATCAAGAGTTAAGTACAACATAAAAATTATACAGAAAATTAACAAGTAAAAATCAAGAGATAAAGGAAAAGAGAGTGCACCAAGATTTTATATTGGTTCACCTTCTTGTCCACCGAAGACTACGTCTAGTACTCTTGCAGCACAAGATATTTCGTCACTAAATATTATGAGTTGTAATTACAATATCTCACCCCAAGACTTCTATATACCTTACTCACTCACTAATACGTATGTCACTCTTGGAAAACACATTTTCCAAGTGACTCTATCCCCTTTCTTATGACACCCTTTTGAAAGAAAGAATTCAGCAATGTCAATGAAGAATTTACAGGATTGTCTTTACAAGTTTGGATTGTAATATCACTTGCAATCTGATAACTCTTTGTATACAAAGTAATAATGCTCTTATAAGTTTGTAAAACTTTGAAACACTTTACTTAAGCAACTCAGAAAATTCACTTTGAAAGTTTAAGAACACGTTGCAAAAGGTGCAGAAAATATTTCACCGAATTTTCATAATTATGTTTGAAAGTTTGTGAGAAGATTGTGCAAGAGTTATGATTAGATTCCGAGTTTCAATGCCTTTAAATAGTCTTTCCAACCAGTCATAATACCTCTTTGAAGGGTATGAATTGATTGGAATGAAACCATTTTGTTTGAGATGAAAACCATTCATTTTGAAAACTAAAAACTAATGCAACAACTCTAAATAATCGATTATAACCTTGAGTAATCGATTACCCAAACTCTCTATCCAACTAGGCATTTTGAAATTTAATTAGAGTAATCGATTACATCCTTGAGTAACTGATTACTGAACTTTGCTAAAATTGGGTAATTTGTTACTCACATGCAATAATCGATTACCCTGCACAGTTTTTGTTGGGTAACTAGTTTTCTCACTTATGTAACTTGTTACGTAGATACTGTAACACGTTACACACTATTTTTGAAAATTGTTTTATTTATACTTGAAGTGTTTCAATTTTCTTTAAAAAAATAGCTTGAGCATTACTACTATTGTATATTTGAGAGTATAAGATAGAAGTGCCTATTTAGTGATGTTGGTGTCTTCATCAAAACCCTGTCAATGTTTGGAGCAAAGATCTTCTTCACAATCTCCCCCATTTTGATGATGACAAATCAATATATTCTTTAACAGTGTAGTTATCGTATGCTCCCCCTTTCATTTTTGAGTTATGTTCCTGAAAGAAATTTGACAGAAAATACATTTCTTTCAACTTTTCTCCCCCTTTTGAGTTCATCAAATAGAAGAAGAGCCAAGAGTTTCCAACACAATATATATACAACAAACATATTCATATATAATACATAAATCAAACATATTAATTAGGGGTGACAATACAGGCCAGTCCGGCCTGACCCGCCTTTGACCCGTCAGAATATGGGTTGGCCCGACCCGGCCCGACCCTTATTGTTAAAATGGCTCAAAATGTCAGTCCGACCCATATTTGGCAGGGCTAGCAGGCCGGCGGGCTGACCGTTTTGTTTTTGTTTTTCAAAACACACATTAAAACTTCTAGACAAAAATAAATAATTCATAAATGACTTTTAAAATAAAAAATCACAAACAAAAGACACAATCTCATAATAACATATTGCATTAGTATAAAACTTGTGAATTCTAAACAATAAACCACCAAAATCTTAAACTTTTAGACTCCTAGTTCACAATAGAGCTTATAACTCCTTAAGTTTTAAAAAGTGTATAAGAATCAAACTATTATATTATAAATCAATCACAATAAAGTATATATATTACTCAATTTAATTTGAATTCGACTACATTAAAAATATAAATTGAAACTCAGTCGAATTCAATTAATTTTCCAAAAGGAATCAAAATCAGTAGTTTTGTTTGAGTTTCTAATTTTCCATTTCAATTAATTAAATGTTTAAATTTGATTCAAACACCCCAAATTGTCAGTGAAACTCCACCTTTATCTGATAATAAGTACAATAATTGGATAATAGTTAAGATAATAAATAACTACATAATGAGATATTAAATGTTCATTTTAAAAAGAGAAAGAAGAATTATATGCTTAAACATCCAAACATAAGTTAAAATTGTAAAAGTTTAATCTTAATTGCAATGAGCAATATGATAGACAAATCAAATTTAATCTTAATGTTGGCCTGCTGGGCCAGCCTGACCCTCCATGGCCCGTCTAAAAAACGGGCTTCCAAAACGGGTTGAATAAGAACTTTTGGGCTAAAACCCCAGTCCAACCCGCTAAAAACACCTACCCGAACGGGCTGGCCCGTCGGGCCAAGCCCATTTTGCCATCCCTGATAGCAATGCATAGCACAAACAAAAAATAAAGAGAAGAGAGAGAAAATTGTTTTTTTATTATTAATTAAAAATAAATGTTATAATTTTAAATTGTATATGTTATTATATATTTTATTATAATATCAATTAACTTTTTGAATTAATATTTTTTATATTAAAAAGGACATATGTATATTAGCAATTTAGCATTATGTAAAAATAATAAATAGAGAAAATAAATAAGATTGAAGAACATTTTTGAGATTTCAATAAAAAAATTTCACTTTCTCTTCCCTTTCTCTCAAAAGTAGGAGAGAATACATTTATGGTGAGTCCCAGATATTTTTTCTTCTCTTCCCTCTTTCTCTCTTCTCATCCAAAGGATAGAAAGATTCATTTTCTCTTTATTCCTTCTCTCACCATTTTTTCTCAACTCTATTTCACTTAAAACAAAGAGAGGCTAAAGGTAGGATCAGTATTTGAAACATAAATAAACAAGATCCAAAATGGTACAATCAAACGAATTAATTATGTGATTGTTTTTTATAACAAGTATCATTTATTGGAATTAAAGTGATTATCGTGTCGTTAGTATATACTCTATAGCTTATACTGTATACAACGTGCTTTAGCAAAAGATATTTAAATTGAAGAGTTCTGTTATTTATTATGAAAAAATGTACAGGTTATTTAAACTTTTGTTTTCTCCATGAAAGGATGGCTCTACGTTTTTATTGCAAATGTAATAATATAACGAAGGCAAAAACTAACCACTTTAAAGCAAAAAGACTATTAAAGTGAATATTACATCTTCTAGAAATTTCTGTACATATAATAGAAATTAAATACTTACAATTCAACTATCTATGTTGACCTTTTGTTATAAATCATGTTATTCAAACATTTCATACTGATGTAGATGAACTACGAAGATTTTCACAATGTGCATTTTATAGTTATATATAACTTAAGAAAAAATAGTTATTACTATAATCAATCATGTTTAATGATGTGACAACTTATCATTTAAGAAAATATATTCATTATAATTTCATATATATTCTATGTGACGTAGATCTTTTTTAAAATGGGGTAGTAGTTCTAATTTTACATTCCATTCCATCCATTCTTTATATTTTTTATTTTGTTTTAAATCATTATTATTTTATAAGTTAAAGTATTTGTCAAATACTTTCACAATTTCATCTCCATTCAATAAATATACCTATCATCTTTTGTTATTAATTAATTATACTTTTTATATCTTAAAAACAAACATGTAGATGTTTTTTCACCAATGAGTAAAGAATAATTTCTTTCAAATGTATGTTTGTTTATCCTAACTAATATCATTTATAGAAACTAAACCTTAATCTTGTAATGTTTTTGAATATAGCAGAATCTTAAATTACCATACCAAAGCATTTGGGTACATAAGTGTTTTAGTTAAAATTGATTTTTTAATAATAAACAAACTCTAATGATAAGCACAAATAATGATGAGAGGAAAAGGTCTAAGATAATAATGAAGGAGAAATCTTAAAGAAGCAACTTAAAGTCCAACTTGAGAGACAACCTCTTAAAAAAAACAGCAGCATCTCTGCAAAAGAACATAGGAGAGATGAAAAGAGAGGAAGGAGAAAGTTGAAGACTTGTCTTACCAAACCAACAATCATTCTCTTTCTCTCTCTTCTTCATCTCACTTTCAAGGCAACAAACACTTCTCTCTCTCTCTCTCTCTCTGGTCTTGTTGGAGTTATAGAAGAAGATTCACTCTGAAAACTTATGCTTTTCTCTCTCTGCTTCTTTGTGCCTTATTATACTCATTGAAGGAATGTTTGGGTGTGATTTTTTTTGCTGGGGTTGTATTCCTCAAGAATTCTGTGACAATGACCCACACCCCTTTTCTCTCCCTTCACCTCTTCCTCAATGGCCACAAGGTATCTATATCTTTAACCATTCAATTGTTAAGCAAATTTAGTTTTTTTGTGGATTTTAATTATGGGTCTTCCTTGTTTTCTTCTTCTATAATGGAATTTCTATTTAGATTTGAGTATTTGACTTTTTAACAAGTTTATTTATTGGATCAGGCACTGTTCTTGTTGTTTCATGATGTTTTCCGCTGATCAATCAAACGAGATAACATACAAATTTTGTATCACTAAATTGATCACCTTTGAAAAGCGTTTTTGTTCCATTGATTTTTGTGGATGTATTCATGAACCATAGTTTCAGGAAGCTGTTTTACTTGGGACTAGGAAGTAGAAATTTGAAATAAACTTCTTAAATAATTAGTTCAGAATTGAATTTTGTTACTATTTTTGTCATTTTCTTCTATCAGCCGTTTTTATGGTATATTCTGAAAACATTTTTTTTTCCTTTGAAAATAAGTCTCAGTAAATTTATTCACTTTCCTATTATAAACTTCCACTGTATAGCCTTCAGTTAATTTCCAAGGTTTTTCAGAAAAACCAAGTGTCACTACTCCACCGGGTTGAGGAAAGCTCTTATTTGTGTCTTTCATTGATTTGATTTCACGTTTTCTACCACAAATGGTTATGGAAGATCTATTTTTGATGTGATTTTCTGGAAATAGCACTAGTCAATGCTCTTCCATGAAAAGTCATGTACTTATCGATAAGATTTTTTAGATGGAATGAAGTGATCATTTGGCCTTGCTATGATTATTGCTTTAGTTAGTTTCATCCTTCTCTCATTTACTATCCATCATTACTTATTGCTTTGCTTCAAAGATGGTTAAAAGAACCCTTTTTTGAAAGGAAGGGGGGACAAGGGGGCACTTCATGATGTTACTTATTTTTACACTCCAACCAGAATTTCTTCACATGATAAATGCTAGGCTTAGATGCTTAGTTTGTACTTGTGTAGTTGTGTTTGATATGTATGCATGAAGTTACTATCTTTATTGCATATTTGGCTGTAGTAAAGTGTGATGAACATCTTACTGCATTAATCAAAATTAGACTCGTGATATCATTAATCTTTTACTTTGGTTGCAGTCTAATTGATTTTTTGTTTCTATGCTGCTGAATATTTGTGGCTTAATCACCCAGTTGATCTGAGCTTGTTATGATCTGATTAGGTAACGGGTTTGCTAGTGGAAGAATAAGCCTTGGAAAAATAGAAATCACCAAAGTAACCAAGTTCGAGAGTGTCTCGAGATGCACACGTTTGGGTGGAAAATCACAGGGTTTCACATTTTATAGACCTTCGGAGATTCCAGATGGCTATGTCTGTCTAGGTCACTACTGCCAGTCCAATGACCAGCCATTGAGAGGGTATGTCATTGTGGCCCGAGAAACTACTTCTGAACCTGAAGCCAATTGTTCCAGTGGCTCTTCGTTAGAATCTCCAGCTCTAAAAATGCCACTTAACTACTCTCTGATCTGGAGCATGGATTCACATGATGAAGGTGCTTACTTTTGGTTTCCAAACCCTCCAAAGGGTTATAAAGCCATGGGCATGGTAGTCACTAGCAAACGGAGTGAACCTGAAGTTAATGAAGTTAGATGTGTGCGAGAAGATCTAACAGAATCTTGTGAGACTTCTAAACTATTGCTATCAGTAAGCTCAACATTTTCAAAAAAATCATTTCAGGTTTGGAACACACAGCCCTGTGATAGAGGAATGTTGGCTAGAGGTGTGCCTGTTGGGACATTCTTCTGTGGCTCCTACTTGGCTGCCGAGCAAGTGGTCGATGTCGCGTGCCTGAAGAATCTTGATCCTGCATTGCATGCGATGCCAAATATGAACCAGGTTCATGCACTCATTGAGGATTATGGTCCTACTGTATACTTCCATCCCGGCGAGATATACTTGCCATCATCGGTGCAATGGTTTTTCAAGAATGGAGCACTTTTATATTCAGAAGGCAGCGAAAAGGGTAAAGCTATAGATCATCAGGGCTCAAATCTACCGAATGGAGGAACAAATGATGGTGCCTTTTGGATCGATTTACCTACCGACAATGATGCGAGAAATTATCTAAAGAAGGGAAACATAGAGAGTGCAGAACTATACGTTCACGTAAAACCCGCATTGGGAGGAGCCTTTACTGATATCATGATGTGGGTTTTTTGCCCCTTCAACGGACCAGCCACCCTTAAAGTGCCACTGACGAGCATTGAAATGAGTAGGATAGGCGAACATGTCGGGGATTGGGAACACTTCACCCTTCGTATAAGCAACTTCACTGGAGAGCTATGGTCTATGTTCTTCTCAGAGCATAGTGGAGGTAGATGGGTAAATGCATTTGATCTGGAGTATATTAAAGAGAATAAACCAATTGTTTATTCATCGAAACATGGACATGCTAGCTACCCTCACCCTGGGACTTATCTTCAGGGATCATCCATACTAGGAATAGGAGTACGCAACGATGCAGCTCGAAGCAAATTTGTCGTCGATTCAAGCACGAGATACCAGATTATCGCGGCCGAGTATCTTGGTAATGGAGCCGTTACCGAACCATGTTGGTTGCAGTATATGAGAGAGTGGGGTCCTACCATTGTATATGATTCAGGATCTGAAGTAGAAAAGTTATTGGATCTGCTTCCAGTGTTTGTTAGATTTTCTGTGGAGAACTTACTTGAATTGTTTCCAACAGAGCTTTATGGTGAAGAGGGTCCAACTGGTCCAAAGGAGAAGGACAATTGGCTGGGAGATGAATATTGCTAATTCTGCTTCTTGTTACCATCTTTTGCTATGTTAATATTTGTGAACTCATTGATAGTTACTTTTCCATTCATTGTTAATATTGAAACAGTGTTTTAAATTGTGGTCGCGGTTATGTGGCCGTTGTGATGTGAATTACAGTCGTTACGATGTGAATTATTTTTCAAGTAAAAAAATATTTTTGATATCGGTGCGGTCACCTGATGTGATTGTGTTGCAAGGAATACAGACCAACCATTTTGTCTTGGATATGTGAAAAAAATTTATGCCATCAATTAAGGACTTGAAAATTTTAAATGTAATCATACTAGCCCTTCTAAAAACTTAATTGGTGACAAAAAAACTTTTAATTTCATTAAGGACTGAACCAACGGATTACTCTAGAATATTTATATCGAGGTAATGGTGTGTTCTGTGTAGCTGTGGCAAAGTTGCCAAGGTAAGTGGATCAAGACACTTCATCATGTTCGTGTATCAATTCTAAAATGGGAATAAGTATCTTTTTAGAGATAAGTAGTTGTTTTTTTTTTTATATTTTTAATAGTAAAAATGTGATTTCATAATAAACAAAAAAAGTAAAAGTGTCCTTACACATAACCTTTTGTATGTTATTGTGTGATACTTACCTCTTCATCTCATTAATGGAGAGAAACCTTACTCTTGAAATGGGTATGTCTACATTAGTAGTAACTTATTGAGTATAAACGTTCCTTGGTGCTTGAAAGATTCGTAGCTAAACTTAGTCTTTTTAATGTTTAGGTCTATCAACCAAATTTATGAAAGATCAAAACGGAGAGAAGGGAAAAGGAGGGAGAAATTTTCTCTTGTTTGATTATGGTAGATGCACACAAAACAAATGGAAAACTGTTTTGATGACACTTTTGCTCTTAAAATATAATATGAGGACATTTTTATCCTGCAAAATGGAAAATAAGAATTTGCCTTTCCAAGTAAGGTATTAACTCTGAGGTGACTTTTTTGTTTTAAGGTGATATTTTTGTTTTGCTAAGAAATTGTTTCTCTCACCCAACTTTCCTTTTCAACCAAATAAATGGAGGAAACTTTTTGGCACTTCTTCCTCATTACTTTCATTTTTTCTCATATCAAACAATATAAAATTATATTCTTTTTTTCACATATTTTACTCTCTCCATCTTCTTTCTCCTAGTATGTACTTCCCACCCTCTCTAACCAAACAAAGCATTATATTAAGTTTATATGAATACTCATAAACATAACATACAACTGGATTTAAAGTAGCTCCACTCTACCATTAGGGTAGAATGAAACCCTGGAGCACAAACACAATCAGACTTCCTCTCACCAAAGTTTAAAATGTGATTCTCCACTTCTTGAACCACAGTGTGCCTGTACCATTATGCTAACACTATTGTTTCACATTATCACAATATTATTCATATTTACTCAAAATATAAATAGAGTGTAATGTTTATGCACAATGTAAAAATTTATACATAATTAATACATCATTCACTATTCACTTGTAGTACTTTATATTTAAGAATCAATGATAATTGAAAATAAGCGGTAAACAAAACAGTGACAGTATAGTAAAAACTCTAACACTATATTAGTGTATACACCATTTTCTCATTTAAGTAATACAAAGTGCATAATACATTTTGTGTATACATGCATAAATATTAGACTCCATTATTTAGTATTTTGTTTAGGTAATATTTTATAATTCAGGATAATTTTACTAACAAGTTAGTTAGACATATTTGATAATTAGTTGAATCAAAGCATGTTAAACATGATATGTCCCTCGCTTATAGGAGTATAAATCAGCTCGTCAAAATTGCTACATTTACAATAATCTACAAAACAATGAAACATTGCCTCAATTATCACATACCTTTTCATTTGACAGCTTCTCCACAAAAATACATTCGAGAATTAGTATTAAAAACAAAGTAAGAGGCAGTCATTAGTAGTCCATCTCTGTATTTTACTATTTGTTTATTCAAATTTTTGTTCAACTTGCCTCCAATAGTTCATCTTCAAAATCCAGAAAAATAAAATATGCATGAGACTTCCACCTAATGAAACCCGAGAGACCCGAGAGAGTAAATGCACGAAGTCTTACGGATACGAAAATGCTCTTCAAAATCCAAAATTAAATGTAGAAATAAGACACCATATCTGTTATTGAAATCAACTAGAGCATATCTCACAATTAGCTATTTCTATAAATCTGGACAAACATAAGTTGAGCATATATCCCAAAGGCAAAGCTCTTAACAGTCCAGAATAATAAGGAAACATTTCTATTCTTTATGGTAGAAAGGATTCTGTTTCATATAAAAGAAAAAATGGGAACACGAGGGATAACCCAATTACAACAACAAAATCTGATTACAATTCATATATGAACATTGAAGAGTTCAAACCTTGTCATCCTTCACCTTGCCACGCTTCCATCTTTATTCAACACCTCTTCCCACCTTATCTCCTGGGCGCATTCCCCGCAAATTGTACTGCAACCACGTTTTACGCTCTGACTTCGAAGCGTAAGGATATGCACAAGTTTGGTGCACTTTCGGGTGAAGAAACGATTCCTTAGCTTATTTTTTACAATGGTTAGTGGATCTGATACAACAAATGGTTCTGTTTTTGGTATTTCTGGCTTTTGAACTGCCATAGACTCAGCAAGTGGTACTCTCTGCACTTCTTCCCATTCTGATTGCAGTGATTTACGATACACCTCCCAAGCCATATCTTGCTCCTCTTTTGATAGCTTTTCATCTTCATTTTCTTGTAACAGGGTTTCGTGTTCGTGATAATTGGCAATCCACCTAGTATCAAAATTTACATTAGATAACGCATCAGATACATAACACAACAACAACAACCACTATGCCTTTTTCCCATGCAGTAGAGTTGGCTACATAATTCAAATAATATCATATGTTCTATCATAAATCTTTAGGCCGTATTAGTTTCATTTCTGAAGTGAACATGAAGTCCGGATTGAATAGATACTGATAAAGCGTATTTCGTGATGAAAGTTGCAAGTTCTGATCCAGGATTGAGAAAGAAATCAGCAGCACACAGTCTCTCTTTGTCTCTAATCATTAGGGTACCCTCTTATCTACACTCCTTATTTTGATTCTAAAGATCTCCTACACATGATCAAACCACCTACAAGGCTACAACGAGACACTACCAACTTTTCTACTATAAGTGCTACCTCAACTTTATCTCCATTTCATCCCATCCTACTCATATCTTGTCTGGTGAGTCCCACTCATCCAACACAACATCATCCCTACGACAAGGTGTATTCTCTTGTTGGCTTTTTACGGCCCAACATTCAGTTATTATTGACTAAATAAAGCTCTCCGTATTCCCTGTGCTATGAAAAATAAATGAGTGCTAGTGGGATTGTACACCTAAGTATTACTATAAATAAGAGTACTAGGTTATGGAATTTATTCTCTCTTTTCCACTCTCCAATTGGAAAAGCTTAAAATTCTGCAACATATAAATACTGCCATTAGCACAGTTAGAAATCTAGGCACTCAAACTAGAACAATCTGGTTCAACTAGTGACCTAATTGTGCCAAATTCAAGCTCCAGATGGCACATTTGACCTGGCTTTATCCACAAAAGGGAAAAATATAGTCCACAATAATTGGGTTCAGAATTTCAGGAAAATAAATTGCAACAAGAGTGGCAAATGCTACCATAAAGATTCAGCTACACCACTGAGTCAACGACGCCTATAGATCGAAGTTTTAGATTCTCTATTTGTTAAGAAAGCTATAACTTAAAGCATAATATGTCTATGGATAGTGAGATTGTAAGTTAACTAGTTGATTAATACAATGCCTAAATGGAAAATGTCGTGTTTATAGTGACAAAAAATTTCAAGGAGAGGGGATCACCCTATTCCAAGGTTAGGATGTGCTCTAAAAGATGACCTACTAATGAAGGAAATGGCAACCAATCAAGAGAACCTACCGTGGATGATGCTTGCCAAGCAAGCTTTCCATTAGCTTATCGGAATTACTGCTTCCATTTGAATGTGGTACTGTATGTTTCAGTGTCTGCCCATTTTCTTCACTCAGCTCAACCAAAGTCTCAGGATTCTCATCATCACCAAACTCAAAGAGATGTAACATCTCTTCTTTAGATATAGTCCTATGCACCTGTTGCCTATCAACCACTCTAGCAGCAAGCCCCTCCTTTGTTACCTATACAAACCATTTCTTTATGTTAGAAAATTGACAACTAAACAACCGAAGCATCAAGCAAATCACTTTGTATTACCTGACGCTTATATATTTTCTCTTCCATGGTTCCATGAGCCAGCAACCGGTAGGCAAACACAGGCTTCCTCTGCCCATACCTACAAACATGAAAAGTATTTCAACTTCACTAACATCATTTCCCAATTGATAAGTTGTAATGATCAAATATAAAGTGTTCATTTTTAGAGGGAAGAGTCCATAAGAAAACCCATAAACTTTATGTCATGTGCAAGTTGTCAACACAAACTATTTTTTCTTCCTAATTATCCCTTAAACATTAACTATTACTTAAATTGATCTCTGCATAAAGATAATGTTAAATTACTAATAGTGAAAAAATTTCACTCATGTATTTTGTTTTAAGCTCAACCGCCATATCATGCTGGCTAACATGCATTGTTATAGTGGCAATCAATGTAGGCTAGTAATTTAACATTATTTTTACGCAAGGATCAATTTAACTAAGAGTTAAAGTTGAAGGGGTAATTAGGAAGAAAATTAGTTAATGGTAACTACTTGCAAAAGGCATAAAGATCAGAGGTTTTTATGCATTTTTCCCTTATTCTAAAAATATCCTTACCTGAAGTGCCTAATTTCGCAAATTGTGAGTGAATGGTTTTGCCAGAATTAGGAACTATAGATCACTACATTACAAAGCTGATGCCTGAGAACTTTCAGATAATATCGCAATTGCCTAGCATTAAGCCATTAACTATAGAATAAAAATTGGTTTATTGTTTTTATTTTTTATATCAAAGAAGTTTCATAAGATGACAAGAGGATATCACAAATGAAGAGGACAAGACATCCTCACAAAGAACAAAAACAGAGAAACTAAAACTAGGAGGTATAGCAATGCAACAAAGCATGCCAATCCCTCTGCAAGTCTACGATAGAAACCCCACACACAAAAATGGATAAGGCAGGCACGTAAGGGATGTCAAAAGTGTAACCCTCAGCCAAACAAAGTCTAAAGACGAGGAGTCTCTAAAGACTACTATTCCATTCCAGCTATATACACTAAAGACCAGCAAAAACCAAACACTGTCACAAAGTTTTCACATGTTTATGAGTAGAAAAACCTCTAAATCTAGTAAGGAGGAAACAGTGCAACTCCATAAGGCAGATCCATTTCTTCAAAGAGAGCATACAATCTATGACAAAGATATATTGCTGCCAAGCAATGAAGGAAAATGAGAGTTGTGCTACAATAGCAAATAGATGAATGCAAAGAGATAAAAGGATAAGGTATCCTCCTAAAAAGCGAAAATAAAAACAAAAGATAAAAACATCAATGAAGCAAAGCTACCCATTGGCATCTGTATGTGAAAAGAAAAGAAAACTAGCTTAGCAACAAATAGAAGTTAAACACCAAATCTTATCACAAATAAACTGCTCACTCTAATAAGTTGCCTATTGATGAACATCGCATCCAATTGGCACACGTGATGGTATCCAAAAATACATTTTAACTAATACGTGTACTAGAAGAAAAGTGAATTTCAATTAGAGGAAAATTGAAAAGAGCTTACCTCCATGCTCGATAGATAGCCTGGAGATCATATGTGGGATTCCAAGAACCATCAACTATAACAACACGGTTAGCTGAATGAAGATTAATACCCAAAGAACCTGCTCGAGTTGAAATCAAAGTGCATTTTACCCTCCTATTCGAAGGCTCGTTAAATCTCTCAACAAGTTTCTGCCTTTCAGAGCTCTCTGTTCTTCCATCCAGCCTGGAGGGTTAAATCAGCAGAGAACAATGAATCAGAGAAAAAGTATTCACAATAGGATAGATTTAAATTTTGATGTACTAACCTTAGATAAATAAAAGTTTCTACATAGAGCATCATATGTGCAGTTTGATATGAAACCAATACAGGCGATAAGTATAATATGAACTAACAGAAACCTAATTAGACTAACCGAATAAAACTTATAAAGGGGTAAATATTAACTCAATAGAAGAAACAAAAATTTATCTCATGCACAGATCATTTGATCTAAACTCATAAAGGGGTAAATATTAACCAAATAGAAGAAACAAAAATTTAACACGTACAAAGAACATTTGATCTAAACTCCTAAAGTATGCTTTTATACAAACACAAAAATATGAACTTATAAAAAACAAGATACATTCAATCAAATAACTAGTTTGTGCATCTTTTTTTAGGTTAAAAAAGACAAATGATGAGCCTTGTTTTTAATTTATGAAAAAACATAATTTATGATAGAGGATTATGACGTCGATCGATCCATGTAGCCGGCCCCATCTAGTGGGACTATTTGTTGTTTATAAGACTTGTTTT
This sequence comes from Lupinus angustifolius, assembly GCF_001865875.1. NCBI lineage: Eukaryota > Viridiplantae > Streptophyta > Magnoliopsida > Fabales > Fabaceae > Lupinus > Lupinus angustifolius. The sequence continues at coordinate 7,192,459 of NC_032012.1, forward strand.
CACGATTTACGATGCTGGTCAGCAATAAAAGTGCACACTTTACACATTACAAATGTAACTCCTAACCAAATTCAGTGGAATATATATACTAAGAAGTTTAATATTAGGGGTTTTATTAGAACCTTCCCCCCAAACGTGTCTCTCAAAAAGACATCTACAACTACCCACTTAAAAGTCAACAAAAACCTGAGAAATTTTCAAAATGCCAAATAGAAACAATAATACAGAAGGGTGTTTTAAGGCACAAAAATGCAGAAGAGAGTAGAGTGTATCAACAGAGAGAGTAGAGTGCAATCCCCACTACAGAATACAACTTAAAAAATAGCAATCAGTAAAACAAAAAACAAACCAGATGAGTGACAAAAGTAGCAACAAGTTGGACAAAATTAAAATACTGAACCCACCTATACCAGTCTTTACCCTTCTTCCAAAACTTCCCTCGTTTGCCACGTCTAGGCATCCCTGAGAGATAAAGTTCTATTAGGTCTAGGGTTGGTATGCTCTGACTGAAAACTAACACCTTATCACCCACATCAGAACTCATGGTTAGTATCTCAATCAACAAAACCATTTTGCCACTTTGATCAATCTCTTTATAGATCTTTCCATGAAGAAGATCATTCCACCAACCCTGGAAAACGATAAAAGGCATCATTACTAAGAAAATGGTTGTTACAGGTATAATTGATAAAGACAGATGTAGCTTACAATTCACCTGAAGTGATAACACTATATCAGAACAGGAGATCACAACCAAATCAGCCAACATAGAATGTCATATTTTAATTTATTCAAACCGGAAGCATCGACTACAGAACTAACATTAATCAATTTAGTTTGTTTGTTTTCATACCTTCAGGAAAAAGCCAGTATTATTTTTCTTCTGCATCGACTCATTTGCATGCTTAATCTTCTCTGTAAGAAGAAAGCAGAGAACTAAAATCAGGATAATATGAAGAACAAATGATAATATAAGAATAAAGAAAAGGAAACAACCAAAATGCATAATAGTAAATGGATTACACATTACAAGAAAAAAGAATGTGTTTTATATAATTTTATTTCTAGTTAACGACATCTGTCTATATGTTGTACTATCTTATAATAGAACAAATAACTAAAACCGCGAAAGGGGTTTTATATAAACAGCGTAAACATTCATCACGCAGTTCAACTTTTGACCATTTTGGAATTGCTTTAAGGGTACAGCAGAGAATAGGTTTGGAAACCACACCAAAAAAATTATAGTTCACATATTAATTACGAGATTTCCCAAGGAATCGTATTTAACGTAACTGGAACTATGTTTAATAAACTTTCAGTTACCATGCACTACTCAGTTATTAATCCCAAATGGCGAAAATTAATATAAATTGATGACAAATCTGAATATTAAAGAATATAAATATCATTATGAGACATTTAGATAGAATATAAAAAGGTTACCATATCCATAGCGGCTAACACATTAAGCATACAAAAGTAGTAAGTTGAATTAGTTCACTTATTTTTGTAACAGAGAAGCTCATCCAACATTATCTTAATTGATAAATATATCAGAAGCAGACTAGAAGTAGATGCTCATATATCCATATAAATGAAGACTACCTCCAGCAAGCAGATTACAGTCAGAATTATCATCACTGGAGCTATCATCCACAAGAAAATTCTCAACCGGATCTTCATGTTTTACATATTCCTTGTCCTCTTTAGTCAATTGCAAGATCCCAGGGTGATTCCATATCTACTAAAGACAACAAATTTCTTTATCACCATGATATACTAAAACAAAATAGGAAGCAATCATAGTTTAACAAAATGCACAAGACTTCATTTCACTGACTATCCATTTTCAACTCAAATTAAAACAAGTATGAAATTCATACCAAAACTAATAAAAAATAGTTAGCCAATTTTGATACGCAAAATCACGCCAATACATTTTTGTTATGACACTTAATACAACTTCCACCTCAAATTTTAAAATATTGAACACCTTTGCAATTAATCGACAACTCAAATTATTATAATTTGCAGAAGCCATTATCTGCATCGAGTTGATTAACTTGTCAAATAAAGTACCTGCTCCCCTAGTAAATGCACTATAAATAATGTGCCATATGGAAACTGAAACATTTACCCTGGTCAACCAAGTCCAGTCATAGAATTTTGTTTCAAAATTCAGCACAAGGCTGGCTTACTCAACTATTGTCAGTGTAAACTTTAGTTCAAATTCAAATACAGCTTGGTAATTCAATCTATTTTTTTATAAAAGAGTTGGTAACTGATCCATACTATTATAACAAGGGATTCCATAATTGGTGACTAACTCTGACTCGACAGTTTGAAGAAAATGTTCATTTCAAATCAATCAGAGACCCACCATTAAAGAGTTTCTACTAAAGTTACTCAGACAATTAAAATGACTACAAATTTAAGCAAAGGCATACTTACCCGAGCTAATGCCTGGTACCCCGCAAAAAAACTTCTCTTTCTTAGCTTTTCATGAGGCTCCCTGTCCTTGGTGAACCCATGCACATCAAGGAATTTCTTGTACAATGTTCTCTGTAAGGGAGAGAGCTTGACAGTTATCACAAACACAGTTTTAGGTGGTAGATCCTTCTTCACCACATTCATGTCCATTCTTTGGACAAAGCCTTTCAACTGTTCATAGAGGATATGGGATCTTTGGTTCATAATTTTCACATCAATTAGAGTTGAATTAGTGTGTTGACCATTCTCTATAGGGTTTTGGAAGCTGCATAGACAGAAAAATATCTTCATAAAAACATAACAAATCATGGTCTAAAACAGAATAGTGAGAGTAAAGAAAGCCTTGCCGGTTCCTAAATTCATGGCTGCTTCCAAGAAAACCTTCTCTTACAAAATCAACCATCTGTTCAAGAGAAAAAGTAAACGAATCAAAGATTGCATAAAATACAATGTATCTTACAAAATCGAACACTGCATAAAAGAACCAAACTTATACTCATCCAATTTGTAACTTGTATGCAAACTTACACAGTAGTATTCCATGAGATTGTTTTGAAGAGGTGATCCAGTCAGCGCAATTCTCCTCTGAGATTTTACTTGTTTCAAGGCTTGAGTTACATCAGCTTTCGTATTTTTTATCATATGGGCTTCATCACAAACAAGAATGTCTGGTCCATCCTGCGGTAACATGTCATTGTCAACAACTTCAAAGGATGCAAGTGCAAATGTCACAAATTCGAATGTTAGGTTTAATCAAGTGTTAGAGTTTTAATCCAGCCGCTATTCTAACAACATGAAGAAATAATATTTCAAGAAATACCACCAGCAAAAAAAAAGAAATATCATCTAACAACATGAAGAAATGCTATTCACAGAAATTTACCTGCAAAGCATGGCAAATATCTCGGGCCACATGCCGATCTTTCACATGCTTTCCAAAAGACAAATTCCGGAAAGCAGAATAGCCAATCAAAAAGACACCACCTTTAGCTCTCCACTTCGCAAGCAATTCTGCCCTCCTATCTCTGATAGAAAGGAAATAATATTGTGAACACCAACATTATAACTGTGTAAGTTGTTCTGTTGTTGAGATGAAAAAATGAAGATGAAAAAAATAAAGGGGGATCTGGCCGCATGGATCTTGTAGTTGCACTGTTCTATTATAGGCTGGATGTTTAATTGTAATCATAAATCTGATGAAACATTAAAGCAGTGTATCTGCTCATAATTTCATCTTTAAGAAATCAGTCTACAGCAACCAAAACAAAAACAAAACACAAACAATAGAGTCAAACGCCACAGAAATAATCAGATACCTATCCACTTTCTACCAACATGCAAGTAAAAGAGAATTTCCTTAGAAAATAATTACTTAGTGTGTTGGCTAAAAAAAATACAACCACCACAACAACAGCAAAGCTTTGATGCAAAACCACAGTCAATCCAAAGCCAGTAAAAAGATGAGGATTGTGTTGGCTAGTCGACAGCCAACATAAAACTTTGTTGAAAGTATCAGTGTAGTGTGTTTATATCAAAGATAGTTCTTATAGTATGAGAGAGTGATGCAGATATGCTTGTTGTGATGCAGATATGCTTGTTGTGATGCAGACGGTTCTTGTATATGCATTGGTCCTAACTTAGTTCCTTGGAGGTCCAAGAAATAGGAATGGGTTGTGAGGTCCAGTGCAGAGGCAGAGTGCACGAGCCTGGCTCCATGGTGGTCCAAGAAATAGGAATGGGTTGCGAGGTCCAGTGCAGAGTGCATGAGCCTGGCTTTTACTGCAGGAGAAATGCTTTGAATGCAGAGTATTCTTCAAGAACTTCATTTCATGACTTCTGCGTCAGTGATTTACTGTGACAATATGAGCACAGTTCTACTACCTATTAATTCAATTCTGCATTCTCGTACCAAGCACATTGAACTGGATTGCTTTTGGGTAAGGGAAAGAGTCAATAGCAAACAGATGTTTGTTGAACATGTTTCTTCACAACATCAAGCTACAGACATTCTTACAAAGCCCCTATCCACTACTAGGTTCATTATACTCAGACACAAACTCAATGTTACTGATCCTTTTTCAGCTCAACGTGACAGAGCAGTTTTGGGGAGCCCTTGCTTTCAGAGGGGAGGATTAGTGTAGTGGGTTTATGTCCAAGGTACTTAGTTCTGTTAGTATGAGTGACTGAGCTGTTCAGCTGTTGCCATTTGTCAGTTAGCTATGCAATGTACAAAAGACTTCTATTTCAGAAGTTTGTGGTATCAGAATCAGTTGAGAATGAATAACAGAAATCATTTCCCTCTCTTCTCTTTCTACCTCTATCTTCTAGATCTTTCTAGATTCTACTAATTTCTAAGAAAGTGAAGTAAAACATAGACTCGTGAAATGCATTGAGTTACTGATCCTAGAATTCAGGAGACAGATACAAAAACTAAAAAATTCTACATCGCCAATCAATCCAATCAAAATGAACTTGGATGATATGAGTATGCCATTAAATTCAAGAGTTCAGGTTATTTCACAAACATGCAAATTCCAAACTGAAGCAGTTGGTAAAAAAATCACCAGAATGAAAATATTATAATGAAATTATTATAAGGGCATTAAATTCAACAGTTCAGGTTGTTTGCACAAATATTAATGCTAATGATGTACTCTATCTGGTTCTTATTATAAGGCACTCTTAACCGAAATACACAAACCAATGAAATTACTAAAGTTTAGTTAACGTTATTTTTTTTAAAATACCACCATATTACAATTTTACCCTTATATAATATTGTAGTACTCCACAGTTAATAGTCATTAAACTAACAACCTTTTAATTTAATCCCACTATCTAGGAACTATTGATTTATCCCATTGATTTCTCCATAATCAATGACAAAATAGAAATAGTCAAAACATTTAATAAGGGCAAATAGGGAGAGAGAAAATAAATGCTTCATAGAAATTGTAAAATATGCCTTATAAAAAGCACCATCAAAAATTTCTAGCTAATGCCTTATATAATAAGGACCAGAGGGAGTAATAAAGTCTTGGATGTGCCTTCACCTATAAGCTTAAGCTTTGGGAGAGGTGATTCATATATCAGTGTGGTTCATACCTGGAATAATTTCTAAATAAAGATGAAGTCTCAGCACATTGCAACAATGGATTGTACTCCTTATGCCCACATTTATTGATATTGCACTGTTCATTTTATCCTACTGCCTTTTTGCTTATAATTTATATAAAAACGATTAGTCAAAGTGATTAATTTTATTAAATCCTAACTTTTTTATTCTTATCACAACGGTTGAATAAAAAAATGAACAGGGATTTCAATTTACGTCTTCTTAGTTTTAAATAAGACGGTCGGACTCTAATCAGATGAGTTCTATGAAAGAAATCCATATAGTATGGTAGAACAAAATCAATTTGATTTCTTTCTACCATATTATCTATCTCACAGTGTCCCAATTTTCTTCTTTGTTTAATCCATTTGATATGTATTGATTTCTTTCTTTCGCTTCGAATTAATAGATTTGTTTTTTTTTCTCACTCTTGCAGAAGGGGATGAGTTTTAAAGATATAATGAAAATAATAAATCCATGAGTCTTATGATAGGAGTACACTCCCTAATGTGCCTAAGCCTGTTATTAAGCATGTGTCTTCTAGGAGAAGGAAAAATAACTAATTAGGAGTTATTAGGACAACAGTTAGAATGAATAAATAGAGGTTTACACACCTCTTATTGGGGGGAAATAATAAGAATAGGGATAACTGACTCATGGGGAGTTCAGTTTTGGTTTCAACTGGTTTGGGAGGGAAATCAGTGTAGTTCTTTTTTGTATCCTTGTAATACTTTTCTGCATTCAATAAAATATTGCCAACCTAGAATCAATCTGATTCCTTGTTGGAATTTCTATACTGTTTATCTATTTACAAATTCTGAAATAATACCAGTTCTAACACTGGTGTCAGAGCATCGATCTGGTGCCCTAACATGCTGCAATTCTGTTTTTTGCGCATAGTATCAACGAGAAGCATGGCTAGAAATTCGGATGATTGGATTCAAGAACGAGAGGAGTTACGACGGAAAAGGGAGGAACAACGGACTCGTCTGGAACTGTATGAGGCGAGGACGAAGCGTTTGGAGGAAGCATTGGTTGCACTAACCAAGAGACATAGAATTCCTAATTTGCATGATGAAGGCAGTGAAATAGGAGGAGAAAGTGAAAATCATGAACAACGAGGTAGAGAAAAGTGGCGGAAGTTGGAAATTCCAATTTTCTCGGGAGATGATGCTTTTGGATGGACTCAAAGGCTTGAGAGGTATTTTTTGCTAAAAGAGGTGACAGAGACAGAATGAATGCAAGCAACATTGGTGGCACTTGAGGGAAAGGCTCTTAGTTGTTACCAATGGTGGAGCCGATGCACTCCAAATCCTACATGGGAAGGGTTCAAATTGGCAATGGTTAGAAGATTTCAACCTTCTATGGTGCAGAACCCGTTCGAGCAACTCTTGGCTTTGAAACAGTTAGGCACGGTGGAAGATTATGTAGAAGAATTCGAGAAATATGTGGGAGCCTTGAGGGAAATTGATCAAGAATTTGTAAGGGGTATTTTCTTGAATGGCCTCAAGGAAGAAATCAAAGCGAAAGTTAAGTTGCATGAGCACCATACACTCTCGGAGGTAATCCAGAAATCTATCATGATTGAGGAAAGGAATCTAATTTTACAAAAGAAAATTATTCCTAACAATTATTCTAGACCCTCGAATTTTGTTAGAAACAATTTTCCTAGTAAATCGGTGACTGTGGAAACTAAAACTGGGTGGGACAAGAGGGTTGAATCTTCTTCGGTTGGAAGTGGACCCACACATTCAGGTCATATGCAGGCTGCCGACAGTAACCGAAGCAGGGGAGGTGAGTTCAAACACTTAACTGGGGCTGAAATGAGGGAAAAGAGAGAGAAAGGGTTGTGTTTCCGTTGTGATGAGCCTTCTACTAGAGAGCATAGATGTAAAAGTAAGTAATTTAGAATGATCATATTGGAGGAGGATGAAGAGGAAAAAGAACAAAATAATGATGAACCGTTGGTGGGAAATTTTAATTCTTTGCAATTATGACTTTGTTCCATGGCTGGACTAACTTCAACTAAGTCTTGGAAGATAAAAGGGTTGTTGTTGAAAGATAGAACAGTAATCATATTGATTGATTGTGGAGCTTCTCACAATTTTATTGCTTCGGATTTAGTACACAATATGAAGTTAGAGGTGTTGGACACACCTTCATATGTAGTGGAGGTGGGTGATGGACATAAGGTAAGGTGTATGGGTAAATGCCCAAATTTGTTGATCAAGCTACAACAAATGGAAGTCATCCTGGATTATTATTTGTTTGAATTGCGGGGAGTAGACATGATGTTAGGCATGGATTGGTTGGCAAGTTTAGGAGAAGTTAAGGCTGATTTTAGCAAGTTGGAACTGACTATATAGCAAGGACAAAATGTGCATAGACTAATTGGAGATCCAGCTCTTTCCAAATCTAAATTAACATTTGGGGCTTTCATGCAAGTGTTCAAAACGGAAGGCGAAGGCCTAATTTTGCAATGTATAGGGGAAACCAGTTCATTACAACAACCACTTCAAGTTCCAGAAGCAGTTGACAACCTCCTCTCAAAATTCTCAGAAGTATTTGCAGATCTTCAAGGCCTACCCCCTCAGAGAAAACAGGACCATACAATACACCTCAAGGAGGGGGCTGAAATTCCTAATTTGAGACCTTATAAGTACCCCCATTATCAAAAGACCGAGATCGAAAGATTAGTGCAAGAGATGTTAGTTGCAGGAGTCATCAGGCATAGTATCAGCCCTTACTCTAGTCAAATCATATTGGTCAGAAAGAAAGATAGAGGATGGCGATTTTGTGTGGACTACAGAGCTTTAAATAAGATCACTATTCCAAACAAATTTCCTATTCCTATCATAGAGGAACTTTTGGATGAGATAGGAGGAGCAACCATCTTTACTAAGTTGGATTTAAAGTTCGGTTATTATCAAATCAGGATGCATGAGGGAGATATTGAGAAGACGGCTTTCAGAACACATGAGGGACATTATGAGTTTGTAGTAATGCCTTTCGGCCTTACTAATGTGCCTCCCACATTCCAATCTCTTATGAATGAAGTTTTAAGGCTGTTTTTGAGAAAATTTGTGCTTGTATTCTTTGACGACATCCTTATATATAGCAAAGATTTGCTTAGTCATGTGGCTCACTTGCAACAGGTGCTACAAGTGTTGCAGACCAACTCATTGAAGGCTAATAAGAAGAAATGCAGTTTCGGCCAGGAAAGTTTGGAATATTTGGGCATGTGATTTCGGGTCAAGAAGTGGCAGCAAACAAATCGAAGGTAGAAGCAGTCAATTCATGGCCCATACCTAAAGAAATAAAAGGGTTTCGTGGTTTTCTAAGCCTCACCGGCTATTACAGGCGGTTTGTTCAAGGTTATGGCAAGTTGGCCAAACCCTTGACGGATCTGTTGAAGAAAGACAATTTCAAATGGACTGAGGAGGCGATGATAGCTTTCAATCTCTTGAAAATAGCCATGGTCAATTTGCCACTACTAGCAGTTCTAGATTTCAGCAAGGTGTTTGTGGTTGAGACTGATACTTCTAGTAAGGGATTAGGGGCGGTTCTAATGCAAGAGGGCAAACCTTTAGCTTTCTGGAGTCAAGGGTTATCACCTAGAGCACAACATAAATGAGTTTATGAGATGGAGCTCATGGCTTTAGTCCAAGCAGTGCAGAAGTGGAGACATTATTTAATGGGACGTCATTTTATCATTCAGACTGATCAAAGGAGTCTGCAATTCTTCATGGATCAAAGATTGTTTAGTGAGGAGCAGTTTAAGTGGGCTATCAAATTGATTGGGTTAGATTTTGAGATCCAATTTAAATTGGGGCAAGAGAATTCAGTTGTTGATACGCTGTCAAGGAGGGATATGTATTCAACAATGTCCATTTCTGTTGTTCTTGATAAAGGAGATTGGTCACAGGAAGTTCAAGAAGATGCCAAATGGAAGGTAATAATTCAAGACCTATATTAGATTCTGACTCACATGTTGGCTTTGAATTTAAGGATGGTAAGCTATTGAATAAGGCCAAATTAGTGTTGTGTAAAAACTCTAATCGAATTCCACTTCTATTGATGGAATGTCATACAACACCGTTGAGGGGCATTCAGGTTTTTACAGGACCTACAAAAGAATAGCTAGTTTTTTCTACTGGGAAGGACTGAAGAGTGATATCAAAAGATTTGTAGAAGAATGTGACATTTGCCAAAGGAACAATACTCGACTCTAGCACCAGGGGGATTGCTCCAAGCTCTTCCTATTCCGACCCAAGTGTAGACTGACATTTCAATGGATTTCAATTTCATTGGGGTCTTCCAAGAGTGCAAGGGAAAGATACCATATTTGTGGTTGTGGATCAACTAACCATATATGCACATTTCTTTTCCCTTGGCCATCCTTTTTCTGCAAAGGAAGTAGCGGCTGTGTTTGTCGCAGGAGTAGTTAAACTGGGTTTCCTTCAACTATTGTTTCAAATAGAGATCCAATATTTTTGAGCTTTTTCTGGAAGGAATTATTTCATCTGGAAGGAATTATTTCATCTGGCAGGCACCCATTTGAAGTACAGCACTGCCTATCACCCTCAGACGGATGGGCAAACTGAGGTAGTCAACAGATGCCTAGAAACTTATCTTCGATGTTTTGTGGGTCCCAAACCAAAACAATGGTTGCAATGGTTATCTTGGGCAGAATATTGGTTTAATACCAATCATAATGCCTCTATTGGCATGAGCTCATTCAAAGCTCTTTATGGTCGAGACCCCCCTACGTTGATCAAAGGATGCTCGTACACTTCTAAGATTGAGGAAGTGAATCAACTTTTGATTCAAATGGATGCTATATTGACCGAATTGCACCAGAACCTTATGAAGGCTCAGAATCGGATGACAGTGCAAGCTAATAAACATAGAAGGGAGGTCCAATTTGAGGAGGGGGTTGGGTTTACTTGAAGATTCAACCATACAAACTCAAATCTTTGGCTTCCAGGTCTTGTGCAAAGCTTTCACCAAGATTTTATGGTCCCTATCAAATAGATTGTCGAGTGGATTTGGTGGCTTACAAATTAGTTCTATCGCCTCACTCCAAAATCCATCTGGTGTTCCATGTGTCACTATTGAAGAACGCTTTGAAGCCAAATCAACAACCTCAACCCCTACCACCTTTATTGACGGAGGAATTCGAGTTGCAAGTCCAACCGTTGGAGGTGTTGCAGTGGAGAGAAAATCAGTTGGGTGTTATTGAGGTTTTGATTCAATGGGATTCTCTACCATCTTGTCAAAACTCGTGGGAATTGGCAGCCAAGATACAAGTGAGTTTTCCCACTTTTCCCCTTGAGGACAAGGTGGTTCTCTTAGGGGGAGTATTGATAGGAGTACACTCCCTAATGTGCCTAAGCCTGCTATTAAGCATGTGTGTTCTAGGAGAAGGAAAAATAACTAATTAGGAGTTATTAGGACAACAGTTAGAATGAATGAATAAATAGAGGTTTACACATCTCTTATGGGGGAATAATAAGAATAGGGATAACTGACTCATGGGGAGTTCAGTTTTGGTTTCAACTGGTTTGGGAGGGAAATCAGTGTAGTTTTCTTTTCTGTATCTTTGTAATACTTTTATGCATTCAATAAAATATTGCCAACCTAGAATCAATCTGATTCATTGTTGGAATTTCTATATTGTTTATCTATTTACAAATTCCTAAATAACACCATTTCTAACATCTTCGTGATAGTTTAAGGCTTTAAGCTATTAGAAGAGTCTTTTCATGGCAGTTAATAATATAAGTCCGTCGCTTAATCAGTTTGATTATATACTTTTATTTATAATAGTTTTAAGTGTAAATATAATATCAGGGTAACATGTAACTGGGCTTAGCAAGTGTGTTGTTAAAAGTCTGGTGGACAACATAATGACATCCAAACAAAATAATAACAAACCTTGGTACATCTTCCAGCATGAAAACCTTGAGTGGCTTTAATTCTGAAGGTCTCCACTTGTTGAATTCATGCCGCCAATTATGCAAAACGTTGACGGGTGTGACAATAAGTGCAGTTCTTAACCCCAAATCAACACTTCTCATTGCAGTGTACAAGAAAGCTATCACCTAAAAGTTTTAGCATTACCAATCATCAGACAAAACTATTAAACAGACATAGGAAAGAGAGAGAAATTGCAGTAAAGCCAAACTGAATATACAGCAAGTTATCAATAAGTTCAGAAAAAAACCAGCTTTGAATAAAGAATTGCTAACATACTAGTGTCATAAACAGTTTTTTCCCATGGCCACCATGGCAGAAACGGAGCTTCCAGCTGAAAATACCCCACAGCATTGAGGCACTATGACCCCTACCCTCTGCATGAGGGTCATGAACATGACATCCATGCATTAAACTATATATATCTATACTACAACTAATATAAAGGGGAGTCCCCACTTCGGCCTCTAATTTTTATTTTTCAAAATTATCATCATTAATTACTTGGGTTCATAACCTCTCCATTTCCTAGGTAATGGAGAAGATCCTAGCCCTTCATTGATTTATTTACATATTATAGCAATAAGTAAAATTTTGGTTTAAAAAAAATGACTTTTAGATGAGAGAAATGGATAGGATTTTCACGCTAATTACTTATCTAAAGGATAAATATAAAAGTATAACAAAGATAAATTATAAATGTACCTTACTACTCATTTAAAGATAAAAGGAATAATATTATCAATACACATAATTACTCATACAAAGATTTAAAGATAGATACTAAAATGATCATGTAAATACTTATTACTCTCCTATTGTTATTATCTTCAAACACTACTCAACTTCTCACTATGTAGTTATAATTACTCTCCGATTGTTATTATCTTCAATGCACTAATTTACAATAAAGCTGACTTGTAGATAGAAACATTACTCCTTAAAATCAGGTTTTCCTGCATCTAGCAGCCATTCAGCTTCTTAATATCCGATGAAAACTTACCTTTTGGTGCCAGCAAATTATAAGAAAAACACTACAGAGTACTCACTAAACACAGGGATCTCCATAGAGGTTCCAGGCTTAGCCATAATCCCCAGTCATGTAAGTTTCAATTTTATTCTCTCTAACCCTTCTCTAGTTCTTCGATGCTTTCTTTATTGAGTGCCGGCAGACCACTTTCTCTCTCTATATCTTTATATTTCCAAATTGTTTTTAACAAAATAATAATGAATGCATTTTATAACCTACATTTCCTATGTGTACTCAGCCTTGATATTTTTATATTAATATATTCATGTATGTATACATATATATATATATACACACAATGGCTGCCAACCCACCATGTTTTTGGACTGGCTACCATGCATTGTTGATATTGGGGTCTCTTAGGACATTCTTGCATCTAACCCAACTTTGTGAATAAGTATATGAATGCCCACACCTGCATTAGTGTTTTATATCTTTACAAAATTAAAGAATCAAAACATTTTGATTATAACAAATAAGTATTAGAATATTGCATTAGTTATTTTTATTTTTATACTGTTAGTTTGTTGCTTAATTATTTTGATTAATTGAGTAGGTTGTTAATGTGTTAAGCTTGTGAGTTGGCACTTTAGTGGTTACTGTTCAGCCACTATAATTTCAGTTTTGAGTAATAGCAATTTACTGAGTTGCAATTACAACTCTTTTCCCTCATCTCCCCTCTCTTTCGAAATCTCTCTCTCCTCCTTAGCTTCTATCTTTTACACTAAGAACCGAGTCAGAGTATAAATTATACCACCTTCAATATACTAAACAGGTGTCATATAGTTAGGCGGTATTTTTTCTATTTGATGTAGACTTCAATTCAGAAACAGCAATTGTCATGAACAGATTATAACATAAGAAAGCAAAATCACATTACTAAAGGTTAATGATAATTTTAGAAAATGAACAAATGAAATCAGAAAGAAAAAAATATATGCAAAGGTGTACTCAAGCAAGTGCAGTGCATTGTCATCATTTTCACAGAGATCTGTCGCATTTATTTTCAACAAATCACACTTCACTCTTCAATTACATTTAGATATTAAATTCTCCAAAATCCAGAATGAGAATAACACCTGAAAAGTTTTACCGAGGCCCATGGTATGAGCTAGAATACAGCCAAGACCTTTATCTCCAGACTTCACTTTTCTGATGGACTGTATAATATTTTCCCACATAAATCTTATTCCAGTAACCTGAAAATATTGAACAGATAAAATTGTAATGAGAACAAGTCCAAATATAACAACAGACCCACATAAAAATTACACAAACGTTCATATTGGAAGCAATAAAAAATTCCAAACTAACAAATGGAAAATATGAGCAAATGAAGGCATATCAGCTTCTAAAATGAAAACTATCCACATGGTCTGACTATCATTGCCTAGCACAGTGCCAATGAAAGTTGAATCCAAACAAATATCCAAAGTATCCTAAAATCCTCCAGTCAGAAGATCAGACAAAAAGTCCCAGTCTGACATACGGAGGTGCCAAACTGAGATGCATCATATACCAGTATTTAACCTCATTTTCTTCCATTGATATGCAATAAGTGAATAACATAGCTGAAACTTCAAACAGAAACATGTGTAATTCTTCCAGAGCCAAGTGGACCCAAATAAGGTTTTTTATCGCAAAATAAATAAATGAGGGGATAAATTTGGTGCTAATATAAGAACTAAGTAGGATGCTCTGAAGAATATAAAATAAAAAACCTGATGGGCCTTCAGTTTAGCTGAGATGCTAGGGGGAATTCTGACAGCTTCTTCACCTTTCTCCCTCACAACATTCACTATGTAACCTGCTATCACATCACCAAGAACTTCAATGCTTGCACCTTCAGATAAATTCCCATTACAACCAGCAGAGGTCGTCTCATTTGAGGAGGCAGAAAACTGCACTCGCAAGGACTTTAGGCGTTCCTGCCGCTCCTACAAAAGTAGGGAGAAGAATAAACAATCTGTACCAGTGAAACAGTTTTTTACAAAAGTAAAAGCGAAATGAAAATGCCACCTTTTCAATTGCAATTTTCCTTTTTGTCTCCTCCCCTAATTCAGTATCATCAAGTATCCTCCGAATCTTCTTTTTACGCCTTCGCTTAGAGCTAGAAAATATGAAAAGATGTGTAACTAAACAGATTTGCAACTCGACTTATAGCAATTATTGGTAACTAATTGGGAACTATAAGCAAGAAAGTGTTAGGTTAGAACCGAAAAATTGAACGTAAACCTAAGGATCCAATGCACAAGATTTCATATAAAAAGAGATAGCTAAATGAATTCCTATTACAAAAGACTAGGAAAAAGATCCAGGGCGAAACAACAAAAAAGACAACATTGCTCAGAAGAAACATATAGCAATCAGCAAATAAATATCAAATTCGGATATACCCCCAAAATTAAGAGAAAACAGAAAGCAACACTGCAGTTATGGATACAACAACAACCAAGCCTTAATCTCATTAGGCGGAGTCGTCTGTATGGATCGAACGACATAATGTTCTATCATAAATCATATTCATTAACAAAATATCGATCTCTAAATTCTTCCTAATTTTTCGCCTATGGTTTTCATGGCACCCCTTCTAGCACTAAAAACTGGACTAACCTCCATTTAATTTACACTCCTTACTAGGGCTTTAAACGGTCCTCCACACATGTTCAAACCACCTAAAATATGATTTTACCATCTTGTCTAGTGTGTTTACTCATCCAATGTAACATTTTCATCTTTGCTACATGAAAAATATTTTCTTGTTGACATTTTATTGACCAACATTAATCACACATATAACATTGCAGGTCTTACAGTTGTGCGGTAAAACTTGCTCTTAAACTTAAGTGACACATTTCTATCACATATAACATCTGAAGCACTTCGCCATTTCATTCACCCTGTTTAAATTCTATGGTCAACATCTTCATCAATTTCATCAATATGTTGTATGATTTACTCAAGATACCTAAATCTAGTGACTTGTGGTATGGTATGATCTTCAATCTATACCCTTACATTCAGGTTTGTTCACCTCTTACACACATTATACTCTATCTTACTTTGACTTATACGGAAGTCATGTGTTTCTAATGATTTTCTCTACATTTCTAGCTTCCCATTTAATTCTTATTTTGAGCCTCCAACTAAGATAATATCATCCACAAAAAGCATATATTGGGGCATCAGATTTTGGATATGCTTAGTAAGCACATCAAAGACCAATATAAACAAGTAGGGGCTTAATGTTGGCCTTGTTATAGTCCTATGGCAATAGGAAAATCTTCTAAGCCTCATCTTGTGTTCTCACACTAGCCTTAACCTCATCATACATATCTTTGATTGATCGAAAGTAGTCAATTTGAACACCTTTATTCTCTAGAGTTTTCTACAATAATATCTCTCTAGAAACCTTATCGCGTACACCTCCAAATCAATGAAAACAATGTGCAAGAGAAAGCAACATTGCAATTAAGAATGGAGATTAAAATGCTTCTAAAGCCAACATATTTTCACAACATACCAATACAAAAGTGACAATAGAGATAAACATACACAGAAGTAAGCATCAGTAATTCTAACCCAATTGCATCACTATCATTCACACTTTACAAACAGCAAACTCGGTAGGAGAAATGTGAACAGTGAGGCGTAAATCTCAATTGTTAATCTGAATGTAAACTTCAAGGAATTACCTCCAAGCCATAGGAATTTCAATCAAAAGAAAGCATTGAATTATGAAAAAATTCAAAATAAATAAACCCATTAACAACGTTTTCACCTGATTGTAGCATTAATTCCTGCATCTGAATTATCGGAATCACTACCAGAACTGGAAACTAGTACATCAGCAGACCCTGTGGCTCTCTGTAGTTGCAATGACAGTCTTTGCAGAACATTTGGACGGCAACAACAACAATCCCAGCCAGTGGCCTGAGCTTCTTCATCAAGGAAATCTACACCAAGATTCTTCTTTATACAGCTGGTGCAAAATAATATCTTGCATAATTTACAAATAACTAATTCACTGCTTCCTCCGCACCATGCACAGTTACACTCAGAGCAGTCGTCGGCCAGGTCCTGTGACAACTAATAGCTTCCAATTAAAATTCAACTTAACAATATAAGAAAAAAGTACACCTGTGCAGCAAAGCTTTCCAGATTCACTGAGCAATATAAACTATGTCCTCGGCAAGGATGTTTCCCATCCCTATAAATAAACCAATCACGATACCACCAAACCTCTGCTATCAATATACCAACACATGTGATGCATTAACAAAATTTAGAACAACAATGTTTTTTCAGGTTGCTTAAATGAACTACTTCCTCCTCTTTGATAGCAAGCTCAAACAAAATATTCTATTATTGGATAGAAAAGGAAATTCATTAGGAAAATACAAACATAAGATAGTACCACAAGAAATCTACTACAAAAAAAGAATGAAAAGACCAGCAAAAAAAACTCAAGAATAACAGTGCAAAATGGCAGACCGATCTCTGCAAATCATAAACAGCAACCCACTTAAAAAGATCAAGAAACATATTTACCAATTTCTATATTTAGAAAAAAGAGAAATACAAAACGTTATTCCTAAGATAGGATGGATATGACATCATGGATTCACACACACACCAAAAAAAACTGTTGACTAAATTTTGTTAACACTAAAGCCTGCTGAAAAACTATAGGTGAAACCACTAACAAAGATCTAGATGCAAAAATGGTTTATCTACAGACATAATTTATAATAGAACATCATGACATTGTTTGATTTATGTTGTTGCAGTAAAGCCAGAGTTTTACTAATATACTAATACTGAAACATAACATGAAAATAAATAAATAAAAGA
Organism: Lupinus angustifolius; assembly: GCF_001865875.1. Classification (NCBI taxonomy): domain Eukaryota; kingdom Viridiplantae; phylum Streptophyta; class Magnoliopsida; order Fabales; family Fabaceae; genus Lupinus; species Lupinus angustifolius. The sequence goes on from NC_032012.1 coordinate 7,209,927, forward strand.
AAAACTAATACTGAAATATGCACAAAAAATAGCGCTCAGAATTTATATGCAACGCCTGAGCAAACATTATTAACTTCACATCCATACCTTTGCATGTATCTTTTCCTTCATTAAGAAACTGCAATCCCCACAAATAATCACTTTCAAAAGAGGGTGTGAGTGCACTTCAAGGGCTACATTATCACAAATTGTGCAAAAGAATTTCTCGTCCAAACTATCAGAAAGAGAATCAGCACCTCTGTTGCATAAACCTTCTTTAACCTCAGATTGATCCTTTATGGTATTCGCATTGCAATCTAACTTATCCTCAATGACATCTGCTTCATCATCACTGTCTATAGTAATAGTCCGACACTTTTTATTATCAGTATCAATCTTGCTATCATTGGGACGCTTGGTTCCCCTCTGTTCTTCAACATCAGCCAATGACGAGTTAAGGGGATCTGACAAATCGGCGGTACTCAAAGGCTTTTCTTGGTCAATATGAGAGTTGGCATCAAAACCTTCAATTGTATCATTCTTTGTATTCAAAAAAGCAGCCTTCTCATTGTCAGACACCATTTTCTTCTCATCACTAAAATGATCGACAGATGATATGTGGTCCTCCATGACTAGGTCAGGTGGGCACAGTTCATGCTGAATTACATTCAAAATCAATAACAGAATATGATAATGTCTATCGAACAGAGCTAAATTGATTCAAGCATAATAAGTCAAATGGATTCTCAAATTAGGTGCCAATACCAAATTAAGAATACCAAGAAAAAATTTTATTTACCTAATGCAAAAGATCATTAATTTGAGGAATGAAACACATAATAATTGGCATTTGAAATAATAAAATTACAAATAACAACATATAGCAAAAGACATAAAAGTAATGTCATGGGTCATAAAGTTTACCTGTTTACTTTTCTTTCGATGCCTCCTACGTTTCAAACGGATTTGAAGCTTCTTATCAACAATTGCATCATCCTCTTCTTTGACCTGTCAAAAGGGTTAAGTAATCAACTTCCAGAACACAGACTGTGCACAACTGTAATGACTATCTATGCAGTTCAGAAGGCCAAATGTCAAAAACAGACATGACTTGCATTAGGGGTTCATGACAATATTACGCATGAGCCTCAGCAGAATAATGCAACAACGGTTTGGAGGGTGTTGGGTTTATATAGTCTCAGCTATCCAATCACAACAGCTCGCTTTTGTAATGCAATTCTCTGAAGGTTCGTATCAAGTGGTATAAAAGATTTACAACATGTCTGTTGACTGCGAACAAGCAAAGCAGGTAGTGAAATCGACATTCCAGTGTCTGCCTAGGACTGGTCAAAGGGCTAGTGCACAGCAAACCTATGTGGGCACCGGGCCTACGGAGCGCGATGCAATGCAAGTATCCAATTGCAAGGTATGGAACTTGAGTCCAACATTGGAAGTATGAAATTCAGCTATAGAGTTTAAATCACATTGGGCACCCCAACCATAATGGATAACTTTTGTGATGTGGTTCATCCCAAAGTTCAAATCATAAACATTAGGGGGCTATTAAGATAGTTCAGCTGAGTTGTGACGGGATGTAAAATTGGTTGTCATAGCAATTAGGACGTTAGGCGATTAAATAATAGGTGTACATGTAAGACCATTCTGATCATAATCAGATTAACCAACTTCTACACAGTCGTAAGGAGGATTCTCACCTTGCTTCTCAGCACACCAGATTAACATAAGCACTTCCTTTCTATCTCTTTTCGCATATTTTCCTTACATTTCTAATTCCGCTCTATCTCTAGGATTGTATCAGACTGGGACGTTCCATAGGCTCGCCCAAGTCACGGACTCACGAAAGCCTAAAAACTCATCAATAACTAATTAAGAATAGCACAGCATGGCCTCAACAACAGAACATAAATTGTTGAATTTCCTTCGCTAACAAATAATGATTCTTTTGAAACAAAATACAACTTCGACAAAAAATATTTAACACATTCTGTACTATCCCAAGTCTTGCTTGTATAAAAGATGGAACAAATCTAAGAGCACTAGCTCATTAGGCTTTCAAACAAAAGTTCACAAAAACAACCAAACGTTAGCCCCACTAGGTGGAGTTGGCTATATGGATCGAACGACGTCATAATGCTCTATCACAAATAATGTTCATTGACAAAACATTGATCTCAATCTTTCCTAATCATTTTGCCTATACTATTTCTTGGTCTCTCTTTGCCTCTAGAAATTAGACTAACCTCCATTTGATTTACTGTCCTTATTGGGGCTTCTAACGGCCTCCTCCACACATGCAAAACCACCTAAGGCACGATTCTACCATCTCTCAAACAAAAGTCTATTCCAAAGTTAAATAAATGCTCTAGTTTTCAGGGTTATGGCATGGTTTTACCTCAGCCAAAAAAGAAGTTGGATCTAGTGGTCGATCTAGAAAAATCACCTCAAGTGTAGGTCCAGCTAAGACAAATGGGTGGTGGTTTGACAAATACCTTTTTGGCATATCCTGTACTACACCAGATCTTGCTAGTAGAAACATTGGAGCAGACCTAAGAGCACTACTCCATAACACTTTTTAACAAAAGTGTATTTCGAAATTAAATAAACACAATTTTTTTGAGTTATGGTTTTACCTTAAAATGCCAAATAAATATGTTGCTAAGAGTGGAGGATATCGTCTACTCTTCTCAAATTGCAACCCCTAGGTAAAGAAAAATCACCTCGGGTGTAGGTGTAAGACAAGAGTGGTAGTGCATGAAAATCCCACAAAAATCATCAAAAACGAGCACAAAACAGAACACAAGATTTTGGTGGTTTATTGAGGTGGTAAAGGGAGAAGAGAACATTGAGGGTGCTTCGGAAAGAATGATGACCGGGGGGAGTGGTGTTTTAGGTGTTGTGCTCTAAATTGGAAGGGAAAGACTGGTTTGCACATAAAAGGATGTCCTACATTTTTTTTGGTTTCAAAAGAAATGGTGCATCATGAAAACAATAACCAATTTCACAATGAAGACATAACTGCAGGAATCTATGGCAATTTTGTAGTGTCATAGCTCATAAGAAAATACTAAGAACATAAGGAGGGCAAGAAGTGATGACAGGAACGGAACTTTTCAATGGAATAAGGCAGTATAAAGAAAGAAGAGAAATAAATAACAGGAAAATTAAGAGTCCTCCTTAAAAAATAGAATCATAAATACTGACCTGAAACACAAAAGATAAATCAAATACAGTGGAAAATGAATACTGGACATCCCACTTTATATGCAGATGCAGGTTTACTATATTAAATACAAAATAATGAATATTAAAATAGCAAACATCAATAGGTTTACCTTATTAAATACAATGAAGAATTTGGGACTAAATTGCATGTGATACATTTTCAAGGACTGGTATACTGTTTTACTCAATAAACTGATAACACAATAACAACAAACCTTTTTAAATTGTCTCCTTTGTTCATCAGAAAGATCTAGTTCTCTTTCATTTGCAATGGCAGCTGCAATAAATGGATCTGAAGAACTGGCATCTACATCATCAATCTCCTCAACCTAAAGAAAGGGAATTTCCAAAAAAAATAAAAAGGAAAATATGATAGTGAACATATAATACTTATGGTAACTGCTTAACAAAAGAATATTTTGTACGCAACAGCTGACATAATGCATTAAAATATGTATAAGACCAGAGTTTAAGAATGCATTGAAAAGAAAAAAGTCCCAAATACCACAAAACTTAACCAATTCGCAACATCTAGACCAAAGCCATACAAACAGAACTACATATAATTCATGAATCCTCAGACAAATCAATCAATCATAAAATTCATGCACACAGTGACAAAATGCCAAAATTTGCGGCGAATAAGCAAATTTAAACAAGCATTCAAGAACAGTGGTAGGGACCGGCACATGAGTGGGGAGTAAAGCAGTAAACAAAGGTTAAAGTTGCACCTCATTAACACCAGGAAATTTGAGGCCCATGATTGCAGCTTGTTGTGGAGTGCTGGCTAAATAAACAGAAGCCCAATGGTTACTGCCAAATGAAGCATCAGCACCACTCCCATCAGAAATTACTTTATTGAACAGATCCCAATCACCCTCCGTTTCTTTCTTTAAGGGCTCCTGGGTTTCGTCAGAAAGTTTTTTTTGGAGAAAGCCACTAGCACCCTCTTCCAATAATTTTCCATGCTTCCTGCCAACACCACAAACACATATGAGAACATATTTGAATGTGGCCAAATCCAAAATGCCATATAAGAACCACACCTCCTAACAGGCCTGTTTACTTGTAGATACTTCTCAGCAACAGCAACTGACTCGGCAATTTCAGCAGTTGCCTGAGACCCTACCCAATGATTCCTTCTTTTCCATGCTTCAGTGCAGCAACCATTGGGAGCTTCTTTTTCAATCCACTTATAAAGGCTTGAGAGATCAACTCCAGCCCCATCAAGTTGTTCCTAATCAAAACCATATCAATGGGCAGCAGAAGAAAAACATAAGCACATTTCAATACACGAAGAATTTATAAAACTTAAAAAAAATGTCAATACATGTCAAGCAAACAAAGAACTGAAGTTGCACAATCAATCTCAAGTGTAGTATTTTCTCAACAACAAAAAAAAGAAACATAAAGGGCAGCTAATTGCAGGAAAATCCCACCATTCTAGGATCTAGGGACGGCCAAATGCATGCAGTCTTAACATGAGTGAAGAGCTATTTTCGCAACTGTAATTCATGACCACCAGGTCACAAGGAAGCAATACTCCATTGTGCCAAGGATCAATAACAGTAAATTAAATGATGGTGGTGGTGAGTGAAACTTAAACATGAGCCATGTTAATTAATCTCAAATATACAAAAGGCCTAAAGTGATGGTATAAAGTGTAGGTTAAGCAACTTCCCACCCCCAACTCAAATAAAAGGCGAATATGGAAGGATTAAGATCACAGCTCAAATTGGCACCAGTGATTTAGGTTACTTTGCAAATTCAGAGACGCTTTTTAAATATCATAGCAAAAACTAGCTGTATAACAAGAATAAAATCAGTACTATAAAGCGACAATTCGACAAAAGAAGGCCAATTTCTGATATGATAACAACTGGCAATAGCAGGAAGAGACATGACATTATAAACCAAAATATTTACTGAAAATTGAAGAAAGGATCAAACCAGTAAGTGGGCACTTTCAGTTTCAAGGTTATCCAGAACATCTTCCCACTCTTCTTTTAAAGTAATCATCTCATCACCAACAGCAGTTTCCAACTACAGATAAGTAAAGACAAACAAATCATAAGTTAAAATAGAAAGATTGACACAGCCAGAGACGATGAGAGAAACTAACATCATCCCCCTGAAGAGTTTGCTTCAGTTCTTGTCTAACTTCACTCTCTATTTTAGTAAGAGACTCCTCTTCAAGAGCTTCTTGGGCCTCTGCAGCCTAAAAACAACATTAGAGTAGCTCCAATTGAGCCTTTAAATGCATGTGGAAAATTGAAGATATATATGATTTATCATTTATTGTAGGTTTGCATACCATACAAAACAATCTTCTAATAGAGTTATATGTTTCCTAAGAGCCATTAATTCTTGCTTTCCAGCTACGAGATTTTCTCTTATTCAAAGAATTGTTAATAAAAAACCACTTGTTGGGTGATAACGTGTTCCTAAGAAAACATTTCAATAAGTTCACAATTACTATCAAACGAGAAAGAAATTGAGATAAAATTTATTTAAACATTAAGAGAAGACAGTGTTGCCCATGGCGGATGGCGGCCCATGGCAGTTGTCAAAAATCAGCCATAAAGGCGTTGTGGGCAAATAGCGAACATCATAATGGCGGTTGACAAAAAATAAATAAAAAATATAACTTAATAGGAAAAATAAAATAATAATACAATAACACAAAAATCAAACAATAACATAAAGTTTAATAAAAATCATTAAGTATCAATGTCTCATAACATCATAAGATCAGTACAAAGTAAAATAAACAATACTAACAAGTCTTGTAAAGAGCCACAGCTAAAAATCAAAGCAAAACACAAATATAAAATGCAAAATATTCATAATGTGTGTTATCCTGTTTCTGGAATACACTGTGCTACTGTTAAATAATCGTTTTAAATTTGTATATAAACTAAACTGAAAAAAAAATTAAATTGTGAAAAAAATAAGTAAACTGAAAAAGGAAGTGGGAAAAAAAGTAGACTGGAAAAAATATATTTTGAAAGTAAATAAAAAACGAAATTAAAAAAATGGAATGAAAAAAAAGATAAAGAAATGAGAAAACAAGAAACAAGAGAGAAAGAAAAATAGAAAAAGGGAAAAAACAATGAAAAAGAGTTAACAAACGTGATTGCGGCGGCAGCACATAACAGAGAACTCAGTTTTGAGAGAGATAGAGGCAATAAAGAGAAGAGGCAAAAATAGAAAGGGGTTACGGTTTTAATTTTTAACCCATGGGTGGGCCCAAAAAACCTATCCCAACCCAATTAAAAAAAAAAAACTGACCAGCAAGCCAAAATGCTGTCATTACCGCCATGGCAGCTTTTTCGAGCAGAAGGCGGACACAGCCATATGGCGTGATAAGATTAGGCCTAAGCCTAGCATTAAAAATGTGTATAGAAGGGGAAATATGTAAGTCTAGTTAGAGATTTCCTAATTGTAACACATTTACTAAAGTATCCCTAAGCATTTAGTTTGTTAGGCTTTCTATAATAGTTTGATAGTTAGGCTATAAATAAGGAACTAGTCTCTTGGAGGAAGGGGAGTTAATTGGGAAGTAAATTCTGATTATGGAATCAGGGGAAAGGTCATGGGACCTTTTGGGGAAAGGTCGTGGGACCTTTTGTACATCTCAATTCTTGTTTTTCTTTCTAATAATATTCTTGTTCTTCATCCCAACCAAGAATCACAATGATTCTTGTTTAGGGTATTGTTTTCCATTAATTCTTTTCTTTCTTCTTGATCTTATCATGGCGGGATTTCCCAAATGGCTAATGACGGTAGCCCAAAAAACGATGCCGCCATGGCCGCTATTGGGCAACACTAAGAGAAGATACAATTTAACAAGCAGGATAACACCCAAAGAGCGACCATTGACCACAAAACACTTGAATATATAGATATGAATATATATGTATGATATATCTAGAGAGAGGAAAGAGAAAGAAATACACACATGAATCAATAAAGTATCTATTAGAAATAATGCATGTTAGTTTCTGTGTGATGTAATGTAATATAATACCTTACTCTCCACTTCTAACAACTCAGAGATAAGGTCCTCTATTTCTTTCTCAGTCAAAGGTTCCTGCATAATAAACATTAAATGGAAAAAATAAAGTATACGTAGAGATTGCATAAGGAAAGCAAACACTGACAACAAGGTTTTTATATGAGCATACAAAATTTTATCAACAAAAAATTGAAAACGACAAGTGACAAAGAAAATACTTATATGCCTGACCTCAACATCCACTTTGTCATCTATTTCGGGAGACAGAGATCCTTCATCCTCTGAATCATCACTAAAAGAACAACTAGAAGCACTCCCAATATCTACCACTTCATCCTCGGTTTTTCTCTCCATATCTGGCAAAAGTTACAACAAGATGGGTAGAGGACAAATAAACATTTAAGACTGCACATTATATTGGATCAACTAATGTAAATTTCGTTGTCTAACATTCTAAGAGAATAACAAAAATGCCAAAAATATATGATAAGATGCACATCAGTGGTAAATAGTAGAGAAACAGGCAGTGTATAAAACATTTTGAAATAATGCCATCATGGCATCATGCAAAAAATGTTAGTTACTCTTCAGGTCTTCTCCTGATTTATAAGGCAGAAACATCAACCCAGTGGATTTCGAACCCATTATTTCACCTAACTCACTAATTGGCATGTCCACAAACAGTGGTAACATAATTAATTTTCATAGACTTTCAATGACACACTTAGTAGCCTATTTCTATTTATTTTGACTCACAGCGCCTGAAAAAGAAAGATAATGTTTATGCACAACTACGCCAACAATAGAACAGTAGACTATTTACCTAAAATGAGCTTTCATGAGCAAAATAGGCATTCATTTAGCCCCAATGAACTAAAAACCCACAAGAAGGGGTTTTCCAGTATAACTAAAAAGCAATTAAAATGTAACAATGAAAATAAAAACGAAAATTAAATGTTCAAGTGTTTAGCAACAAGTTTCAAGTCATCTTAGCACTGAGCGAAGCAGAATGGGAGAATACAACTGGGTAGCTAGAACACGTTTGGGTTCGGCCCAAAAAATGGTGGGTCACTATAAAAATAGTTTTGGTTTATGGGGACTAGGTAGCACAAAACAGAGGATGGGGGGATTAACTGGGCTATTAAGATTCAGTTTCATAGGAAGTACCCAAAGTGGTAGCCGGACAGTTCACCACTATTGACAACTACAATTCAGAATACCTAACTTAGTCCAAATTTAAAAAAACAAATATTCATAAGATCTTACAATAGGTAGACAAGCTAGTATCCTACAAGTCCATCAACTCTAATCCACAAATCAAGTAGATAAATGTAGAAGATCCTAAAGTACTCCAAACTGCACAAATTGTGATCTTATATTAGGAATGAGATAAGCTACAGAGGCGATAAATGATCCTATAAATGATTCTAGTCATGATAATATAACATACTCAGTTTAACTTAGCTCTCTAAGTAAGTAAAAAGTTACATCACAAACAGAAAAACAGACTTCTATTAGCAGTATGCTTTTGTTTTTATTTGTTAGTGTGCCATAGACAGTTTCCTTAATGGCATCGGATCACCATAGTTTTTATAATTCTCTCAATATCATGCCATTGCACGTGGAAACATTCTCATTAACAACATAAACACTGTTTACTTGTCTTAATTTGATGTTTCACACTTTCACTAAACTATCGAATAAAAATGCCACTAATTGAATTCATGCATCATTCAAATTTTACAACAGCAACACCAACAAAGGACGAGTCTTTTCACAGGTACTAAGTAGGGTCTGCTACATCAATCAAATTTAACATCATAATGTCCGTATACAAACAAAACATTTAAATCTAAACCCTTTTAATTTCATTCAATGGAAAATTAAAAAATTACATTATGTCAAAATCACCATTGCATACATTTATATTATTGATTTTATTTCAAAATCAGCAAGCTAAAAACAAAAGTGAATCATTGCGAGAACTCTCTCTAGTGCAAAACTGCAATGGTTTTACATAATCTTTGTGTCCATGTGTTCATTCCAAAATCCAGAACAGGGAAGTGAACAAGCAAGCTATATATGACCTAGAAGCAAAAGCGGACGAACAGAATCCATGAAGTAAGTAGCTATAGTTGCATAATCCTTTTTTCTTTTCACTATATATTAAGGTGAACATGAATATCTGAAAAATAATGATTAAACGGAGTAAATAAACTAGTTAACGAAGCTAAAACGGAAGCTTATTACCTTAATTGCTGAACCAGAGAAGAGATAAGAAGTTAGGGATTTTAGAAATTTCTAGGTTTGGAAAAAATACACAAGTTGTGGAAGAGAAGGAACCAGTAACCACCACCAACGATCTGGTATTTGACGAATGAGGGAATGGAATAGAAGGAAATGGTTTATATGTGTTGTTTCAGTGTTTTAGTTTGGGGAATTTGAAAACACAGCATGTATGGTTAGCGGTGGTGGAAGGAGAAGCAAATTGATTCTTTGAAGAAAACAAATGAAACTTACCAATTTACCATCAAAACCATACTATATGAAAAACCTCCTTTTGAATAGATGTCTCGATCCACACAGAGGAAAGCAGTTTTTTATTGGGAAAAAGAGAAGAAAAAAAATGCTGTAAGGTTAAAATCGATGTATTGTCTATGAAAAGTTTTTCACCATATTATTTACCAATAGCCTGTCTTGTTTTTTCTGTTTAAAAGTTAATGAAGATTAACTTTGAAAATGGCGGATAATTTACTGATAGTATAATACTTACATTGTCAGTGTATATATTAAATTCGTATTATATTAGTCTATTATTTATCATTCATATTTTTTGGTACTACTAAAGGTAGGGATGAACGAAACGAATTTTATGATATCCGCCATTGTGAGTACCCGCAAATTTATAAGTTTAGTTTTTAATTAAATTTTTATATGTATTATGGTTTTTATTGTTATTTTAATATTATATATAATATATTTTATTATTATTTCATAATAAATTAAAACTATTTGACTATAATTATATATTTATCAGATAAATATCATATTATTTATGCAATAGTTATTTTTACATATTAATTATTACAAAGAATAAAAATATATACTAATATTAAAAATTCGTTCGGTACCTGCAAATATTGTGGGGTTGGGAACGGGAAAGCACTAATCGTGCCTACTCTTGCTTGTTGTCATCCCTAATCGAGGGCATTTCTTATCTCTTTCAGAGTTCATAACTATTTTTCTCAACAGGTGTAGCTATTAGGAATTGAATCCTTAACGTTTTGGTCATTCTCGAATCTAGTAAGATCTTATATCACTAAATTACATCTCGTTAGTCTTCATCATTCATATTTAATAATTATTAACTCTTTTTTAAAAAAATACAAGTGAATGTTGAAAAATAATAGATATTATACTAAAAAAATAATAGTTGAAAAATATAAAATAGTTCCTAAAAATATTAAGATTGAGTGATAGTTAAAATTGTCTTGTTTGACATTTTTTTATTATTAGTTTAGATTTTTTTACTTTCTCTAAAATATTTTCAAATATCAAATTGATACATACAAAAATTATAAGTTTATGACTTATAAATTCAAACAATGTCGATTAAAATATAAATTAATTTAAAAGTCGAAATATCAAAAATAATTTTTCACTTATCATTTTAATATAGTAGTAAATGATTTGTTTTTAACATTCTCCTTATAAAAATATTAAATGATGAAAGATAAGAATATAGCTTAAAGACTGAAATAGAAAATTATATATTCTTGTTCCAAATTTTAATAAAATTAATTACATTTCTTAATACATATTTCCTCTATTTTTAGACAGATATTTTGAAATTAATAAAATATATAAATAATTTATCTTTATAGTAATAGATATAATATATAATATGAATGGTATTGTAATGTTGATTGTATCATTTGGTCCTTCTTGATGATATTGACATTCCTCATCTTAAAGTTAATTAAATTTGATTTTGTATTTCATTCTAAATTTTATTTTTATTTTTATTTTTATTTTGTATTTCATGTGGCCGTAGATTTTATTTTGTCTTGAGGTATCAGTCAAAATAATATTGTATATTCTTATTTTTTTTGTTTTGTGCATTGAGTGCCTTGTTTATCTCATTAATGTTGCTCGGAATGGTTGTATTGTTTTTTAACTCATGTCATCATGGATAGCGAACATGTTAATTAAATGAGATATTATGAATGCTTTTTTATCTAACTCTTGAAAGAAAATCATTATTGGTAGATCTAGTATTTGATTTCCTATAAATTTGTGTGACTATATGAGAACTCGAATTATAAGCATCTTGTTCCAAACTTACCTCTAAAACCAACTTGGTGTTCTTATTCTTTTATGGGGGAACTACTAACATAGCTACAAGTATATTATTAGGCATCTTTCTTACTTTGAGGCAATATATATAATATTTATAGATTAAATTACATTAATATTTTTGAATTTCAGTGAAATTACACAAATTACCTTTTTCATTTTTTACACCTATAAAGAACCCTAATTTTAGTACACACATTTCGCTTACAACACCTATTTTAGAAATAAGTGTGAACTTTAAGACAAATATGAATGATAAGTATAATTAAGTTAAACAAAATATTGTATATTGTAAAAACATGTACAAATAATATATGAGTCAATACATTTTTATTATTTTGTTTTCGTTACGATATAATATAAGAGTGATTTAAATAATATCTCATTATAATTATTGATGCATCTTATGATGAACAAAAAATAATGAAAATTTAATGACATATATATTATTTGGATTTGTTTCCACAATATATCATATTTTGTTTAATTTAATTACACTTGTCATCATTTTTTTTGATTTTGTTGCTGTAAAAAATAGAGGGATAATTTGTATAATTTTACTAAAATTTAGATGGTATCAATATAATTTACTTTAATATTAATTACGAGTGAATTGTCTTTTTTGAGATACAATTTTTGATGTGGATGATAGAGTTACTTTATTCAATGATCAAAAAATGATAAGATAACACTACATCTTATGGGTGTTTTGTCATGAAAACTAAATATGCATTTAGAAATAGTATTACTCCATTTATTGATACTGCCAAGGGTTTATCAAATGTGTGGCAAGGTATCAAGAATTTATGTTACCACCGCATTAGTTTCGTAACGGACAATGGGAAAAGGTGAGTTTAATGATCACCATTGTTTTTAGGGTACAATATCCGTTGCCCCACAAATGTGATACTGCATGTACGGTAAACATATGATTGGTTGAAAAAATATTTTTAAGTTAAAAAATTAATAATTGATTACTTTTCTGACCAACCACAGCTAATGGTACATGCAATAACACAACTTGTGGGACAATAAATATGTGACGTGTTAAATATGTGATGTTACATGCTTTTAGGGATCCAAGAGCTGTACTCAATGAGGAGAAGTTACATGCTTTTATGGAGAATCTTCATAGGATCCAGTTGTTTGGAATTAGGTTAAATATGTGATGTGTTGTTAGATGGCCTTTATAATTTGGTTCAAGTGAAAGCTTTTATTTATAAATATTTATGGGTGAGACTCACATTTCTTGTTTTCCTAATATGAGTGGTTCCTTTCTTGTTTAACTTTGCCTTTAAGGAGTATGTTTCCCATGGACCGTGGTCAGTATTAGAAACTCTTCAAAATTATTTAGGGCATTTATGTCCATCAATATTTTCATTAGTCAGCAAAAAAAGTTAGCTACTAATGACTTTATTGGGACATCGAGTAGAAAACATCTATATATAGTTGTGAATTGTGTTGAGGACCTAGTGTTTAGAATGGGATAATAAGAAAGATTTCTAACAGTGACATACTAATACAAAGACTAATAATAACTCTTATAATCTCATCTTAGTTTCTTCGTCCTCACTTCTTCTTAGGCTTCAACTATCCAAGTCTAACACATTGACCATCTTGTCTAAGTATATGTCATGGTCTTGGAGAAGTACACTCATAATGAGTATCACATAGTCACTTCATCCTTCACACTATCTCTCTCAAGGACTCACGGCTAAAATTGCCACCCAGAGCTCAACCCATTGTCTAGAGTGGTTGTCTTCCCAAGCCACGGTCGAATAAAGTGATGACAACCTCTAGGGGGCTGCCTATATTTTGGATCGTTTTTAGCTTGAAAATTTTGAGTTTGGAATCTCAAATTCGGTTTTGATGTTAATGGTTCTTTTTGGCTATTTTTGGATAGGGTTGTGTATGGTAATTACGTGGGGTCTAGGTTAGGTTGTATGTGAGGACTTTTGGGGAATGTTTGGCTTGGGTTTGGGATTAATCTTTTAGGCTAGGTTTGTGTTAATTGTTGGGTATATTTGGGGCTATTTGGATGAAGGTACGTGTATATTTGGGAAGGATTTAGGGCTGGGATGTTTATGGGCAGAATTGTATGAAGTTCATGATGTTAAAGATGATTTGTGGAAGGTATGGTCACGGTTTGATGTGTATAGAATTGAAAAGGGATTTGTGTTGTGCGTGAGGCACTAGGGAAATGGAAAAAGAATGATGATGAAGCGCCACAAGCAAAGGATGCTTAATAAGCCAATGCAGTTCGCCACAAGCAAGGATGCTTGATAAGAACAAGGTATTCGCCACAAGGATAACTCCTTGATAAGAATGTAGACGCCACACCGAGAGGGTGATGAGTCTTAGAACGCCACAAGAACTGATGTTCTTGATAAGTCCAATGGTTGGCCACGGCCAAGATAAGAGTAGGAGAAATTCTCAACTAAACACTTAGATTTTTATCTCAAATTCAACTTGCTTTATTCATGCTGAAAATGAATACATAAATAGGGAAATTTGACTAGTCCTAATTTGAAATTTGAAATCCTAATTAAAAACATGTAATTAAATGAGTTTTAATGGCTGAGTTATTTTGGTATTGGAATTTGGCCGAATTCCCTTGATTATTTCCACCCATGTGCTTATTTGATTTGGATAACTTGAATGTGCCTTGATATGGACGGATTCTTCAAAAAAATGCTTGAAAAGGAAAGTTCATAATTGATTGGATCTTCATGCCTTGAGTTTGAATTCATATTTGAATGAGCTGATTGCCTTTTGTTCCTTGCAAATCTGAATTGAAGAGGTGAAGATTACCAATTTTCATACACAAAAACGTTGACATTAATAAAAAATTCTATTCCGCGAGTCCCATTAAGTTTCAGGCAAGAACGATCGGCGAAGAAAGCAAACCACCCCTGGAGGTTCGCATCATAAAGTCATTGCCTTCGCCTAAGGGTTAGTTTGTGAGTTGGATGTTGGAGGGGAAAGAAGGGAAAGAGGAGGCTTAGGAGTCATGAAATACACTTGTGAGATGACTCTCAAGCCTTCAATTTCCCTTCTTTCCCCTCCAACATCCAACTCCCAAACTAACCCTAAGGCACTATAAAATTTGGGTCCACATTTGTTCCACATTTAATACCACTCCATGTGCTATGACCTTCTGATTGATTGAAAAAAATTATATTTAAGTTAAAATTTAATTTTTAAGTAATTTCCTAACCAATAATAAAGTCATGATACATGAAGTGACTCTAAGTCTGAGAAAGCAAATATGCACCCATAAAATTCTAGATATATGTGGCTTTAGTTGGTACCTAATAATTCCTAGGCAGTAGATCCAATAAGTATATACATAAGCATGGGTCCAAACTTCAATGAAAGAAACAAATCATGATAATACATTACCCAAACTCATCCGGACTCATTACCATCTCTAATATGGTTATGCTTTAACAATGCATAATATAGAGTCCTGCTCTATTCTTTATGGTTGCATCACCTTATGGTTTTGTCTAGCTCAATGTCCATGATTCATTTTTTTCTTTAGGGAAATTGAGTCACTTGTGTGGTTTAATGTTCATATCAAAACAAATAATATATGGCTTAAATTGATAACGTTATTGATTAATAATATTGAAGAATGACAAGAAGTCAAGAACGACCAATATGAATACAAGTAATGAAGTGCAAGTATTCATATAAAGGAGATAAATAAAATATGGGGTAAATAAAAGATTTAATAGATAGAATAATATCACGATTTGGTGTTATTTTAGTAATTTAATTTTTCATTATTGTTTTTATTTGGAAGTAAAATTTCCAAAGAAATGTCAATTTCCTATTATCTTATCATAAATTCAAACCATTTTATTGTTGCATACCAGATTTTTTTATTAAATAAAACTAATAAAGTAGAGAGTAAATTTGGTTTTTAGAATTTCTTGTTAAACTTAATTTATTCCATAAAAATAAATTAGCTAGATTGTTCTATAAAGTTTATTCTAGAGTTTTTTGGTCCATAAAAATGTAAATAAATAACCTCAAAATATATTTTAATCCTCAAAATTTATTTGCGAGGACACTTTAATCCATAATAGAGAGAACTCTATAAATTTTATGGCCCAATTTATCCCATTGAAGAAAACTTCAAATATTGTCATCTAATATATACTAAGGTTTGATATTACTTTTTATTTCATATTAATTCTAAGTCAACAAGGCACTTGTAAATCCTAATGTGTTCAGAGAATATATCACGCTTACTTAAGTAGTTGATAACTTTGAATATATGAAATAAGTTAATTTTACAATTAGATGGGTGTACTATAATTAATAAGTGGTTGATTGAATCTTTCAAAAATATCTCAATCCCTTTGATCAAAGTGGAGAAAGTCACAAGACCAAAACCATTACAATCACAATACTTGTATGATTTCAAAATCATAATAGCCATTAAATCACAAGACCAAAACCATTACATTCACAATACTTGTATGATTTCAAAATCATAATATCCATTAAAATATTTTCTAGGATTCACTTCTCAAAACTTAAATAAGAATATGAGTATATTGAAGTACAATCATCTAAATAAAGCAGGTTATTAATTCTCTTATTGTTTATACTATGCAGAGCTTGTGGCTTCCTTAGAGTATATGTTTTAAGATCGATATATTATCAAATAATTTTCTTTAGGGTGGTAATGTTAATAAAGTCTCAACCTGATTAATTGGGAGGTTTTGACCTCACATAAAAATGATGGTGGTCTTGATATTTGTGACGCTTGTTCGAGTAATATATCTCTTCTTGGAAAGCTGAGTTGGGATATTATTCAAGGTAGTAGTAAACTTTAGTGTCAGATTCTTAGCGAAAAGTATTTTAGGGATTTTTGTTTGGTATATGCTCCTAGAAGACCCAATACCTCTCCCGTTTGGAAGAATATTGTTAAAGCTCCTATTGATATGAAGAATGGGTTCAATCTGCAACTAGTGGATGGTAGCAAATCCTTTTGGTATGATAAGTGGTTTCGCATGGATTATCTTTGTAATTTGGTGGACCATTTTCACATTTTTGACACTAAGTTGCAACTTACAGATTTTTAGAATAACGATGCTTGAGATTTTAGCTTTATTTACTCTATGCTTCCTAGCCATGTGATGGATGTCATTTAATCCATTCCTATTACATCCACTTTGAATAGTACACTATTGGATTTGGGAGGACAGTGCCATAAGATGTTACTCAACTAATTCTAGCTACTAGTTGATTAAGAGTAAGGATGAGACTACAACTTCCCATAATTTCTAGAGGTGGTTGTGGAGGCTTCATGTGCCAGAAAAAGTCAAGTTTTTGTGATGACTTACTTTTCATGATTCCTTGCCGATGAACTCTTTTCATTTTAGAAGACATATGACAACCTCTCATATGTGCTCTCGTTGTAATTCACTCATTGAAGTTCTTCTCCATACTTTCAAGGACCACTACAACTCCACTCTTTTATGGCATCATTTGAGTTTTAATGATAAGGTACTATGGAATAACCACTCTTTCCTTCCTTGGTTGGTTGGAAATGTCAAAACAAGCAATGAAAGACTCTATTTGGCAGGAATTTGGTGGGCTTGGCAGTGGCGCAACAATACTCTTTTTGGTAATACTACTTATGACATATCTTTTGTCTCTAAAAATGTTCATCAAGATTCTAGATATTAGTACTCCAAGGATGTGTTATTGACTGAAGTTGCCTTGACTAGTACTCACCGATGTCATCCAGAGGCTGGTTGGGTGAAGCTAAATGTTGATGGTAGCTGTCTTATCCGTGATCAAATAATTAGAGGTGGATGAGCTATCTGCGAACATGAAGGGCTTTAGTTGTCTAGTTTTTCTAGCAACTTTGGTATTGGGTCCTCCATTATGGCAGAACTGCTTGCTATGGAGTAGAGATTTCGTTTGGCTTGAAACATGGGTCATAATGCTATTATTCTTGAAAGTGATTGTCTAGAGATCATCCATACGGTCACTGAGAATTTGCAGACTCGCTTACACTATTTGAGTCAAGTTCTACAAAACATATTTGAGTTACTAAACAAGAATTGAGAAATGCGTGCACAACCTACTTTTAGAGAGGCAAACATGTTGATTGATTTCTTAACTAATTTTAGTTTGAACTCTAATGATTCTCATATTTCTTGGAAGTCGCCACCTATAAGAGTATCCTACATCCTATTAAGGGATTTATACCCTATATTGTAGTTTTTTTCTTTTTCTTTCTGATGTACAAAAAAAATCCTCTTTCTTGGGCCAATTGTTATATGATTATATAACAAGCATTTAGATACATTTGAGTCATTTTATGCAATCTACACTTACTACAAAGTTAATTAAAATCATTTATTTTTGAGTAAATTACACTGACACCCCTGAGTTTTAGTGAAATTACACAAGCCATCCCTCACTTTTCTAAACTTACACAAACCTCCTATAGTTTTGTACTTTCGTTACACTGACCATCCCTGTATAAGAAATAAGTGTAATTTTAAATAAGTGTAATTTTTTAAACAAAAAATGTGATAAATGCAATTAAGTTAATCAAAACATGATATATTGTGTAGACAAGTCTAAATAATATACAAATCAATGTATCTTTATTATTTTTGGTTCGTTACACTACATTATAAGAGTGATTTAAACAATATTTCTTTATAATTGTTGATGCATTTTGTAACAAAATAATAATAAAGATACATTGTTATTTAGATTTGTCTACACAATATATCATGTTTTGTTTAACTTAATTGCATTTATCACATTTTTTGTTTAAAAGATTACACTACACTTATTTCTTATACACGAGTGTCAGTGTAATGAAAGTACAAAACTAGGGGAGGTTTGTATAAGTTTAGAAAAGTGAGGAGTGATTTGTGTAATTTCACTAAAACTCAGGGTGTCAGTGTAATTTACTCTTTATTTTTTTTCTTTCAATATTTGATATGTATTGGTACATGAGTTTTATACAAATGAATAATATATTGAATATCTATAAATTAGTATGCAAATTACAGCTAAACCCTTCTTACTTCTTCTGTTATTCACTTCCATTTTCAGGCGTGGAGTTAAAAGGATAACGAGTCAATCTGGTGCAGCTACTCTTCACTTCCAAACCCAAAACTCAAATGTCTCTCTCTCTTCCACCCTAATTTCAATGAAATCCCTTTCCTTTTCTCCCTCACTTCACACTTCACAATCACCATTTCACTTTTCATCACCTTTCACATCCATTCGCCCTATCCCATTTCGAAACCGAAGATTCGTCGCTAAAACACGGCCAAAACTAATCTCATATGCTTCAATTAAAACTCCAATCAACAATGAAGAAGAAAAACAAAACGACGCCGTCTTAGGCGTAGTTGCTGCCACTACAACTACTACTACTGCTGCTGCAAATGTATATTGCACAGAAGAGGAACCGTTCATATCTAAATGCTTGTTATCAAAGCATATTCTTCGTGCTGTGCTGTTTTGTTTCGCCGTAGGTTTCTCTGCGGTTGGTGCATTCCGATTTCCTGCAATAGCAATTGCAGCTACACCTGTTGTGGCTGTGAAGAATGATGCCATGTTAAGGGATAAGAAGAGTAAAGAGAAAGGAACGAAGAGTGGTAAGAGTCATGAGTATGCTGACTGTACGGAGAGTTTGCTGGAGGAGGTGTCAGGCCTGTTGAGGATCATAGAAGAGGTTAAGAATGGAAACCAGGGAGTTAATGCGGTGGATGCGGCATTGGAGGCCGTGAAATCGAAGAAAGAAGAGTTACATAAAGATATTATGGGTAGGCTTTACAAGGAGTTAAGAGTGTTGAGGAAGGAGAAGGGGGCATTGAGTAAAAGGGCGGGCATGATTATTGACGAAATAATAAAAGCGAAGAAGGAATTTGATAAGTTAAAGAGCAAGAAGAATGTTGATGAGAAAGATAAGGAGAGGATAGTGGTATTGGAGAAGGAAGTGGAGGGGTTGGAGACGGAGTATAATGGGAAATGGGAGAAAGTGAATGAAATCGAGGACTTGATTGTGACGAAGGAGACAGTCGCTTTGAGTTATGGAGTGAGGGAAATAAATTTCATAGAGAGGGAATGTGAGAAGCTGGTGGAGAGATTTAAACATGAAATGAGACAGAAGAGCATTAAAAGGTTACATGCCTTGATAACTTGAATGCATGTTATGTATTCAACTAGCTTTTGATTTTTAGTGCAGTTTTTATCTTCTAGTTTTGTTGCTATAGTATATATGGAGATCAGGGTTGCATGTGGAAGAGGTTTTTGTGTGGCTTTGTTAGATTGTGTTTTGTTATCTTGTATTGTAGTGTATGTAGCCTAGCCTTCAGAACAAGCTCATATTCTGTTTGAAGTTAGTTAGAATTACAGCTTAACCAACTTCTAGCAGAGAGTTCTAACGAAACACAGGCTTATTCCGAAAGCTAAGGTACATTACAATGCACTGTAGCAGGCTTGAGTTAAGTCCATTAGTTAGTTAAGGATATAAGTTGGGTTTTTTGGATTTCTCATTATTTCAGTCATTCCGTGTAGTTTATTCCAGCTTATATTCTCTATCTTCAAAGATTTAGTGATGTTTGCTGCTGCTTCTTACTTCTTTATTTTGTCTTTGAATTTACCTGCCCAAGGGACATTTAACAGAGGAGGGGAGTTGCATTTAAATTTTGATCGTGACGGGATCTTATCCCTCGAGATAATGTTTGAACTTGCAAATCTTACAATTGAGGACATATAAGACTGCTGTTATCTTTATGTATGCAACTGGTTTATTGATCACATAATGTTCGGTTATGCAAGTTAAATTTGGTATAATAATGATACTTTTGAAATTGTATGTCATCATGCCAACATTTGTTAATTGGTTGCAGTTCACCTACAAGCTCAGGTACCAGGCTCTCAAAAGCTGTGATTCAGAAAGACTTGGAAACTGCACAAAGAAAACATTTTGAACAAATAATTCTTCCAAGCATTTTTTCTGCTGAGGATAATGGGCCAATTTTTCATCAAGACTCTATTGATTTTGCTCAACGTCTCAAAAGAAATGTCAAAGAATCAAGGGAGATGCAAAAGAATTTAGAGTCTCAAATAAGGAAAAATATGAAAAAGTTTGGCGAGGAAAAGCTATACATTGTTCAGTCACCAGAAGAAGACATTATTAAGGGTTTTCCTGAAGCTGAGCTGAAGTGGATGTTTGGAAACAAAGAGGTCGTGGTTCCAAAAGCTATTAGTCTTCACCTGTACCATGGTTGGAAGAAATGGCGTGAAGAAGCTAAGGCAGATTTAAAACGGAATTTAATAGAAGATGCTGAGTTTGGCAGAAAATATGTGGCTGAAAGACAGGTTCCATTTTCACTTTTTTCCATTGTAGTTTTAGTGGTGGATTGACTGTATATTATATGTTTAATAACAAACTTTTTTTTTAATAATTTAGACAGTTGAAAAGACCTTATCAAGGGCTCTAACTTTCACTTATTGGGTTGGTTATTTTTTACATTTGATGTTTGGGTTACCCAAGGACATTATGAGTAATATTAGCATTTAATCATGACTAAGGGAGAACAATCAACCAAGCATTGGTTCAAATGATTATGGATGTGAAACTGAGTTAAGCTTCACATCCACAGAATAGAAATCATGATTTTCTCCACTATATGACTCTTGGGCACCTTGATTTTGTCTATTTCTTTCGATTTTTTAATATAAAAATGTAGAATAAGTTTAGTTGGTTAAGCTGTCTGAACTCTGAAGGAAGCTAAGATACTATGATACTTTTCTGTTTTGCTGTAATTTGGTGCTTAAGGCTGGAAATGACTGCTAGAATATTCAAGAATACCTTTTCAAGTCTGGACTTCATTTGGGACGGTGTTTTTTTAGCTTCACTTTGGTGTTCTGCTCCTGGCCTCTTTAGACTTTTCTCTTTGTTAGGTATGCAAAGAGATTGTCATTCTATGTTGCACAACTCAATGTCATAGATTTGCTTTCCTCGTTTTGTGATGTTTCTAGTGAGGATACCTTGTCCTCTTCATTTGTGTTTTCCACTTTTCCTCCTCCTCCTCTTCTTCTTCTTTTTAATAATAGTATATTTTTTAAATACATTCAAAGAATCAGAGATGTGTGTCACGAATACTGCTAACTCACTAGGATGGGAATTGAACTGGTCATTCCCCATTTTATCCATTAATAGTAATCATTCTCTTTTTAATGAAATATATTTTTCATTGCATCTGATTTTATCATGTGCTTTATTTCTTTCTCTTGGAATATATCTTTTTAAGAGGGTGAGTTTGGCCCAATAGTAAGGTTGTTGCTTAGTGACCATGAGGTCACGAGTTCAAATCCTGAAAACAACCTCTTTGCTTGCGGGGATAAAGCTGTTTGTGTACATCTACCCTCCCCATACCCCACTAATTGGGAGCCTCGTGCATTGGGCCGCCCTTCATTTCTTCCTCCACACATCATTGGTACACCATATATCAAAAGTTTTTATTTCTTCAATATAATTTGGGACAGGGCATTGATGGTGGATATATTATTGTCCATGTAGGTATTTTTGCACGAAGTTGGATTGGATTTTATTACTGTTTTTATTCATCATGCATGCTGTATTATGTTTAATGCTTACTTCATGTCCACTGCAGGAGAGGATACTTTTGGATCGAGACAGAGTAGTGTCAAGGACTTGGTATAATGAAGAGAAAAAGAGATGGGAGATAGATCCGGTGGCTGTTCCTTATGCTGTCACGAAAAAGCTAATAGAGCATGCCCGGATTAGACATGATTGGGGTGCCATGTATATCACATTAAAGGGGGAGGAGAAAGAATTTTATGTTGATATAAAGGTTTTAGCTGTATATATTCTCTTTCTTATTGAGAGGTATTTTGTTTTGTTTTATTTCTTGTATGACGATTATTGTATGCTTTCTTATTTCAGGAATTTGAAATGCTTTTTGAAGATTTGGGGGGATTTGATGGTTTGTATATGAAAATGCTTGCCTGCGGTATTCCAACAGCCGTTCATCTAATGTGGATTCCTCTCTCAGAGTTGGATATCCGCCAACAGTTTCTCTTGATACTAAGGGTGTCTTATTGTTTTTCGAGATGGTTGTGGAATTCTTGGGCTGTCACATATGCAAGAAATTGGATCTTCAAGAAAGTTAAGAATATAACTGATGACATAATGGTGGTGATAGTGTTTCCAATCGTGGAGTTTATAGTCCCTTATCCGGTATGCTTGAGCTCAGAACTTGCCATCTGCTAATTGAAGTGATTGGCTTGGAATAGTGATTTTTTTTAATCATTTATAGGTCTCATGTTACAGGTTAGGATACAATTGGGGATGGCTTGGCCAGAGGAAATATATCAGTCAGTCCAGTCCACATGGTACTTGCAATGGCAATCAGAGGCAGAATTGAATTTCAAATCCAGACAAACAGATGATGGTGGATGGGTTATTTGGTTTGTTGTAAGAGCTGCTATATATGGGTTTGTATTGTTTCACGTGTTCAAATTTTTGAGGAGAAACGTTCGAAATCTTCTTGGTTATGGTCCTTTGCGAAGAAATCCAAATATGCGGAAGTTGCGACGAGTGGTAATCTTTGTTCTTGCATCGGGCATAGGCCAGTTTTTAAATTTCTGCTTAATTTTGATTATAATCATGGTTTGGAGAATTCCTGCAATTCTCCCTTAAATAAAAGGATCCATGCAAAATCCTATTCCACATTTGCATGTCTGCTGTCTATTTCAAAGCTGATGTCATCTGGCAGTACTATATTGTGTTACACTAGTGAGCTAAAGTTAAACTGATTGCTTACAGTTGAAGATGAATGTGGTAAAAAGTACCGCAGAAGCCCAATCTTTCCATAAGCTGTCGCAATTTAGCTTCACTGGTCTAAATGTTTATGGTTATTAAATTTAATTGGGCTCAGGTTTTAAACCAAACCTTCTAAATTTCTAAAATATGTCGAGTTGGAGGGTCTTGATAGGAAAAGAAAAGAAAGAATATACAAAAGTGATGTGAATTGCTCAAGTTGCTTACTAATGCACTAGTGCATGGGCATTTATAGGTGCTTTAGATGTCATACGATGAATGTGATACAATGAACCTAAGCACATACATTGAAATTATAACTCCTAGAAATTGTAAGTTCTTGAGTGTATAGATGCATAAAAGAGCGCCCATTGGTGAGTTGGGAGGGTAGATGTACACAACCTTATTCTCACAATCAAAGAGGTTGTTTCCAAAAGTGTATAGATGCATGTATAGGAAAAAGTACCATGAACATAGAAAATACATGGTCACTAATTAATAATGTGCATGAATGTAGTTTATATTTCAACACTATTTGACTTTGACATTTCCAACAAAATATACTGACTTACATTGATAATAATGTTGGTTTTACTTTAGTGGTGAACTGGTGATACATCCTAAAAATTATTCCAATTTTGGAATGTCCAGTAAGTTTTGTGTTATTGACCTCACAGCCACCATGATTTTGTGTTTGGTGGAGGACCGTCTGCTTCCTATATGTATACCTTTTTTACTCCAATGTTATTTATTCTTTGATTGATAAAAGTTTGTGATATAGGTTTGTAAGTTTGTTGCCAACTTGAGGTTAGTCACTGCCAATTTCATTTTTGTCACCACCACTAGTGGAATAGTCACGTGTGGGGGTCAGAAGAGGAATGTGTTGTGACCGGTCCTTCCTCTGAATCATTCCCCGTTCCCCACTTAATCACTTATGTTTCCCTTCTATATCTGTTCCACACTATTACTCATTTTACCTCCTCAACCTTCACCCATTTCCTTCGTCTTGTGCCAGCAGGCCAGCCCTAAACATTTGTTCTAGCTCCCCCAACGACCAACGCATCACTTTAACAATTTCCTGTCTGATGAGTTAATTTTTAAATTAAAAGAAAAATCACACATGTCCGTTTTATCATCAGATATGATTTTGTAGTTGTTGCTTTCAATTATCTGTTTTTCGATGTACTTAGTTTTTTGCCTAATGGTTGTCTAGATGGCCAGTGAATAGATCTTATGATACCTTAATTTTAATTAGGCATTATTACTTTTTGTGCGATCTTACAGAGGTATTACATTAATCAAAAAAGGAGGAGAATCAAGAGGAAGAGAAAGCAAGGAATTGATCCCATAAAGAGAGCTTTTGAAGAGATGAAGGTTAAAACTAAGCAATTATGACTTTTATGTTTGTATACTATATATGGTACTCTCATATAGGGAAAAGCTGTAAGATGTATAGCTGTTATGCAGAGGGTGAAGAAACCACCAATACCATTGAAGAATTTTGCTAGCATTGAGTCTATGAAAGAGGAAATCAATGAAGTTGTGGCATTTTTGCAAAACCCAAGGGCATTTCAAGAAATGGGTGCACGGGCACCTCGGGTATGGTATAGCATGAAGTTTTTTCAACCTGACAAGAATTATTTTCCTTTTTCTTTCAATATACTGTTACAAAATTGTGACACATTTTCTGCAATTTTTAAATTCTTCCGTTTTAATTTGATGCACCATTTTTTCCAATCAAAGAAACCTATAAATTACTCAAACACATTTGAAGAAAACCTGATTTGTATGATTTAATTATGGGTAAGATAAGCTATCGATTTTGATGGAACCTTAATTTTCTTTTATT
>NC_032012.1:7235316-7286158 GCF_001865875.1 Lupinus angustifolius
CCCCCCCATCTAATTAAATGGCTTGCTAAAGTTTTGCTAGCCCATTCATCTCATAACAATCTAACTAGCAGTTGACTTTCCGAAGTTTTGCATGGCCAATTTTCATATAACAACTGTTTCGTGCACTACTTTGCTTGAAAATTCCTATATCAACTGCTAAGATAAGCTCCTGGGAACCGTTTTTCATATTGCAGGGAGTTCTTATTGTAGGTGAGAGGGGTACTGGTAAGACATCTCTAGCATTGGCTATAGCCGCAGAAGCTAGGGTGCCTGTTGTTAACATTGAGGCCCAACAATTGGAAGGTGGGCTATGGGTTGGACAAAGTGCATCCAATGTTCGTGAATTGTTTCAGACAGCAAGAGATTTGGTTATCCTCTTTTAACCACCTTGATATTTATTTTCTCTTTTGCTTCACTTTCACTATTTAGACCTTCTACAACTATTTGAGTAAAATAGGTCATTAGGCAGTAGTAAATATATAGTTGACAAGCAAAAAAATTGTTCTAAATGTCTAATAATATAAACTTCTGTTAGACTAGTTAACCAGTGTTGGTTGAGTTAGTTACGCAACTTACACTGTCAGCTAGATAGTTAGGGTTGATAGTTAAATAGAGGAAACTGTGCAGAAAGAAGCCATTCATGGATATGGTTAGCTGGACAGAGTTTGTGCTCATTTGTAAGGGACCAATCTTGGAAGGAGATTCTCTCTCCTTGAGTTCTTTTTTTGGGGTACTACCAAGGGTATCCCCTCCCCTTTTTGGGTAAGGAACTAATCCCTTTCGGGGTGCGTGGCTGTCCCTCCCAACAAGTGTCAGTCCTAGAAATCTAACTCTTGACCTTTCGGTCATCTTGAGGATCTAACAGAACCTTACACCACTAGACCAACACCTTGTTGGTTCTCTCCTTGAGTTCTGTTACAGAAATAATACACTTCCATTTCTCTCTCTGCTCCTATCGAAATTCCTTTTCCTTATATGGTAATGTTTTTCTACTTTTAATCTATTTTTCCTTTTCACCTAGGTTGGACCATTGGTCAAACTGTTTGGATTGTGAACCAGTCCTCACCAGTTTGATGTCTTGATTGTTTTAAAATTTTGGTTTCTATTTTTGCAAGCTTTATAGTAAGCTAATAGTAGTAGTTTGTTAATCTTTGAGTTGTATAATTTCTATCTCCTCTTTTATTGACTTGTTTGCAGCTATTTGTAGGCTCCTGTGATAATATTTGTTGAGGATTTTGACCTGTTTGCTGGGGTACGTGGTACATATGTCCATACCAAAAATCAAGATCACGAAGCTTTCATTAATCAACTGCTAGTGGAACTTGATGGGTAACTTATATTTCTGGGTTCTTTTGGCTGACTGAGAAAGAAAATATACTCATGCCGCCAGTAAATGCTGAGCACTGTGCAGTTTCCCCCATTTTGATTGTTGTTATACTTTTCAGATTTGAGAAACTAGATGGGGTTGTTTTGATGGCTACTACAAGAAATCTCAAGGCAATCGATGAGGCCTTGCAGAGGCCAGGTCGTATGGATAGAATATTTCACCTTCAAAGTCCGACTCAACTGGAGAGGGAAAACATACTGTACATGTCAGCAAAGAAAACCATGGATGATCAGCTTATTGATTATGTAGACTGGAAAAAGGTTTATCTGAAATTCTCTTTTTATTAGAAAAGTAATTTTATAACTGGGAACAGGGAGTGTATAACTAGTAGGAATGATGAGATATCTTGAAAACAGAGCCATATTTGAACTAGAAAAAACTTGAATGCAGCAAGAGTGCCCAGTCTCTGCATATTTGAAATGGCGATTCTGTCGAAATATCCGCGAGTGTTGCACCAAAAAATAAAATCCTATGCCGTTACACGGTTAAGGTTAAATGGAAAATGAGAGAATTTTTTGCTCCAACTAGATACACCAATGTACCAGAAAAAGAAAACACCCAAGAGCTGCATAATGGTACACTACCAAAAGATTTTAGCCTCCTTGTTTTTTATTAAAAACCTATATGATGAAATCGCTCCAAAGTAGAGGGATACATCCAGTGGCCACCAAGAAACCCAAAATGTTTTACAAATAAGAAAGTAGCCACCTTAGACCACTAAAATAGGTCGTCTGCTATTTCTGAACAAAAAGTGCAATAGGAATCTGCCGTAAGTAATTTGTATTAATGCTGTTTAAGTGTCACAGGACTTGACTTTAGAAGGGGCTTTGAACTTCTGGTTAGGTTTGTCAACTAGGAATCTTTGATGATTAAGGGAGCGAGTTAGAAACTGAAAATAGGACTTACAAAAAACATACCACATGAATCCTAAGTTCTTTTAATCGGTTATTTACATATTTTTGTCTTCTTTTAATAAAAAAAGTGAGCTCTTGCTCATAATATGGATTTTGATACCTAGATTTTTATGTGTTTAATGCTGCCCTTGAATCTTTTTGTTCCCTCTTTCTATAAATAAGACTTTACTAACAGAGTTGAAGAATAGAAAAAGTAGAGGATCAAGGTTTATTTTCAAGGAAGTGAAAACACAGTCAGAAGGAGGGGGTGGGGGGATCTTATAGTATGACAATATTGAACTTGAGCGTGTGAACACATTGAAGAGTTGGAAGCAAATGAACAATCATGAGAATGGGGGATAATGAGAATTACAGTTGTGGAACAGAAGAATTTCTCTGACTTCTTGCTTATAACTTTTAAGTATTGTAATAGCATAACTTGAGAGAAAAGAAATTAGTCCAACAATATACAATCATGATATGATGCCCTTAATGGTTTTACTAGTCTTAGCACTTGGTTTTGACCAATTTTCCCCTACCTTTGGATTCAAATGACTGTTCATTTTCAGGTAGCTGAGAAGACGTCTCTTTTACGACCTATTGAATTAAAACTTGTTCCTGTGGCTTTAGAAGGAAGTGCCTTCCGGAGCAAAGTCCTTGACACAGATGAATTGATGAGCTACTGTGGTTTCTTTGCTGTAAGAATTTGCTTAGTATTGTTTTTTTATATAATAACTTAAAACTGAAAAAGTTAATTTGTTTTGTTTGGGTTTGGGTTCACCTAAAGGAGGCTATGTGCTCCTTTCTGTAGAACGCTCCACTCCCTAACAAAATTAGGATGACTGTTTTTTTGGTCTTTGACTAGGTTAGCTCTATAGTATTGGCATTGCTATTAGACTAATTGTCCAACCCTTTGTGCGTTGTGACGACAAGTATCCCCTCCCATCAATTGCCTTCTCCAGGTTGTGAAGTTTTGTTCTCTCTCCCGGGAGCATGACTTGCTTACCACTATAAGATTTGTATGGTTAAATTTCACCTTAAGCTTGGAAGACAAACACTTTTATTGTATTGGAGTATCTGAACTCAAACCAAAATAGGTTTTTGTACATACATTAGTTTCTGAGTCCTGGATACAACCTCTCCTCTTGCGGGGAAAAGCTGTATACATCTACCCTTAGACTCTAATAAGTGGGAGTCATATACACTGGGCTACCTTTTATATGAGTTTATGGGTATGGGTAGTATAGTATGCATATCCCCACCCATACCAACATATTTTGATGGGTAGTTACCCAACCCCATTGTCATTAATGGGTAAATCCTCTACCCATTGTGTGTGGTTTTTGCTCTTATCCATTGGGTTGGAGTTTGAGTCCAATTGCCACCCCTACCACACCGCTCCAAATGGAAAAGGACTAACTTGGTATATGTGTATTAGAATATATTAAAGTATTTTAGAATATTTTAAATTATATTATAAAGAATGTATAGATGATACTTAGATATAGAGAGAATATCTCATACTACAATGATTATATCTTAAGACTGTTTAGAGTATCTCTTAGGATTGAGATTATTCTTTTATTATTTGTTTTCTTATTTAAGGAGTCTAGTATTAGTATAAATAAAGGTTAATATTATCCCTTCTGTATCACGATGTCAAATCACCATTTACAATATTACCAATATAATTAATTATTTTCTTCATCATTTTTCTCCTGACATATCTAAACCTTATCATTTCAATATGGTATCATAGTCATGATATTCGCTTCGAGGGAAGCTTAGGCTTGTGATCTTTTTGATGGTTGATTTTATGATTTGTCACATTTTCTCTCGTTTGTTCTTAATCGTTGTCGTCATCTCATTTTTAAAGCTTGTCCTTTCCACTATTGTTTTATCGTTCTTCTAAACTCCCTCTTTCTCACATTGGTTTTCTCTTCCTATTATGGGTTTGTTCTTGCTGGTGCATGATTATGTTAAAGCTTCAATTTGCATTGTTCTTCTTGGATATGCAGTTGTCATCTCTGTCACAAGCGTCATTGGTTTTCTCTCTTCTCCATATGTGACAAGTTGGATGCATATGATGTATATGCTCCACCTTGAAGTGTGTTGGATTTAAAACAATTGAAGTGGTTCAAATCTTGTATGGTTCAGATTTATCATGGACTAACTACCATTGTTAATGGTTTAGAGCATTTGTTCCAAATACCTTAGACTACCCTCATCATAGCTATCATTGTGTCATTTTCTTTGCAGATTTCACTAACGTTTAAAATACCTTCAAGCCATGTTTGGTGGAGCTCATGTAATTATTTTGGTTATTTTCCTTTTTAAAGAGATTATTTGTAACAAGCTTAGTAAGCTTTAAATTGAGAAGGCGTATTAAAGTATATTAAAGTATCTTATAATATCTGAAATTATGTTATAAAGAATATATAGATGATACTTAAATATAGAGAGAATTTACCATATTATGATTTATCTTAGATTTTTTAGGATTGCGATTATTTTATTGTATCTTTTATGATTTCTTTTCTTATTTAATTAGGAGTCTAGTACATAGTAACATAATTCGCTTGTCACCCTCACGAACCTCGTACCTATTCGCCCGTACCAATTCGCGGTGCGTTTGCGACCCGATTCGCATTATTTGGTAACTTGGTTCACATCTTTTTGAGGACCCAACCATGACTGCTCAATCCTCCAAACTCCAAAGGTAAGTGCATCTTCGGTTGGTTTCATGGCAAGAGAAGGCAAATACACCAAAAGCAAACAAAAGAGATACATAAGAGAGAAAGAGAGTTGGAGAGGAAGGGGTTACAACCGCAAAAGTTGAGGGAAGATAAAAACCTAAACAAAACTAGTTAAGTTTAGGGTTGACCTATTTAGGCTTATTTTGTGGGTTGGCCCATTTAGTTTTTTTTGTAGGTTGAATCACTTAAAGCTTATTTTTGTAAGTTGGACAAGTTCTGACATTAAGAATTTATATTCTCATTTTATTTTAATTTAAAAATTGAATTTTATTAGAAGTGCATTAGTTAATAGTGCACTAGTTACTGTGTTTACATCACTTAAGTAATTGAGTCAGTTAGACTTTAGTTAGAGTTTGTTAGTAGGTTGTTAGAACCACATGCCTTGTATCGTCTCTATATAAAGGACTCTGCTCCTTATTGTAAATTAGATTGAAATAATACAATTACTCATTTTACTCTCATTAATTTCTCTCTCTCTCTCTCTCTCATATTCTAGATTCGTCTTCACTTTCTTTTCTTACATGGTATCATGCTATGGCTGCCACACAAACCAACACTGGAACCTTCCATTCTTCACCACCGCTTTCTCCCTCCGCTGCTTCGCCGCTTCAAGCGGTTTCTTCTCCTCTTGTTCTTCCTCTTCCTTCCGTAAAACTGACAGAGAAGAACTATCTGGTGTGCGCCATTTCATGCTCGCAACCCTAACTTCCAACAGAGCAAACAAATTCGTCTTAGGCACAAAAATTCCTCATCGATTTCTCTCGGAGGATGACAGATGTCAATCCAGCATATCTTCGATGGGAAGAATTGGATCAAACTGTGTTTTCGTGGATTCTAAACTCTCTCTCTAAAGCACTTCAACCACGTGTGGTTGGATGTAGACACTCATGGCAACTCTGGGAGGAACTTGATTCCTATTGCAATTCTCAAACGAAAGCACGAAGCCGATAATTACGTTCTCAACTTCGTTCAATTTCACAGGGTTCGAGTTCAATTTCTGAATATTTCACAACAATCAAGGGACTTGTGGATGCTCTAATCTACATAGGTACGCCGATTTCAACTGCGGAACATATTGATTACATTCTTGATGGCCTTAATGAGGAATACCAGCCAGTTATCACTTCTGTAGAAAGTCAATTGGATTTTCCTTCTGTTCATAATCTTGAATCATTTATGCTTACCTTCGAGTCTCATCTTGAGAAGAATAAAGGTAAAGCTCTATCAGATGCTCTCTCAGCTAATGTTGCTGTTCACTCCACTTCACCACCTTCTTCAAAACCGATTAATTCATTCTCACAACAGAATATGCCTTTGTCGCAAACTCCATCGCCTTATTTTGCGCCGCGATCTGAATCACAAAATCTAGGTTTCATTGGTGGTTATGGAGGTTTTAATGGCTATCGGGGAAGAAGTGGCAATCGTCGTGGTGGTAGGAATAGAGGAGGAAGAGGTTTTGGATGATTCTCCCCATTGTTGTGTATATTGCAATAGTTCTGGTCGTGAAGTCAACTCTTGCTACTATGCTCCACCGAATTTTGGTGCCACCTACTCTCCTCTTTCCTATCATGTGCCACATACTCTCCTTATTCACATTATCCAACCCATTTTCTTCCCGACTTTAACAAAGATTTCTACTCAGGACCTTCTCAATCTTACAATCATGGGCCCTCATTTTATCCGATGCATGACACCTCCCTTCTTAGGCCTGGCCCAAATCATTCCGCAAGGAACACATTCCCTCATTATGCGATGGACACCAAGAAAGTAACATGGTATCCTGACTCTGGGGCCACCAATCACTTGATTGCTGATCCAGATTTGGGTGCATGAACCAACTGAGATGTTCTCTCATGATCAAATCTACATGGGTAATGGAACGAGTATCCCTATACAGTCTGTTGGTAATTCTTATTTCTCCTCTGTCTCTAACTCACATTGTGATTTCAAATTGACTAATCTTCTTCTTGTTCCCTCTATTACCAAGAACCTCTTAAGTGTTTCACAATTTGCAAATGATAATTGTTGTTACTTTGAGTTCCATCCTAATGTTTGCTATGTGAAATCACATGGTTCTAATGAAATATTACTCAAAGGATTTCTCACCAAGGAAGGACTCTATGCTTTTCAAGGTGTTCTTCCCACCTTTGTGTCTTCCTGTGCCGTAGCTTCTACAACTTGGAATTCTTCTAGTCATCATAGGTCTAGTTTTGGTGTTTGCAATGAGCTTAACTCATCACCATGTAATAAATCTAGTTCTACTATGTGTATTGAGCCTAACTCACATACTTCAATGTTTGCCCTTTGGCATCTTAGGTTGAGTCATCCCCAGGAATCAGTTGTTAAATATGTTCTAGCAAATTGTAAAATCTCACACAATAATAAAACCGTGTTTGATTTTTGTTCATCATGTTGTATTGGTAAATCTCATAGACTTCATTCTGCAATTTCCTCTACTGTTTACAAATCATCCTTTGATTTAGTCTATGTTGACCTACGGGGTCCTGCACTCGTTCATTCTGAAACAGGATTAAGATATTATCTCTCTATTATGGATGCCCATACAAGGCACACATGGATTTTTCTGCTTAAACATAAATCTGAAACACTTTCTTTGTTTCAGTATTTCTTGAGCTATGTCCACACACAGTTTAAACTCACTGTTAAAGCCGTGCAAAGTGACTATGGAGGAGAATTTAGACCATTTACTAAGTTTCTTTGAAGTCATGGAATTGTGCATAGGATTTCTTGCCTTCATACATACCACCAACAAGGCACTGTAAAAAGAAAGCATAAGCATATTGTAGAAACATGGCTAACTTTACTTGCTCACTCTCATCTTCCCTTAACTCTATGAGATCATGCCTTTACAACAACTGTTTTTCTAATCAATAGACTTCCTTCATTTACTCTTAACAATAAATCTCCTCATGAACTTCTCTTTGGTCAAGCACCAGACTATAACCTATTCAAAGTTTTTGGATGTGCTTGTTTCCCTCTTCTTAGGCCCTACAATAAGCACAAGCTTTCTCCTAGAAGCTCAAAGTGTATCTTTCTTGGATACACTTCTAATCACAAAGGGTATAAGTGTATGTCATATGATGGAAATATTTATATTTCAAAAGATGTTATCTTTAATGATATATGTCTTTCCATTTGCTCTTAAAAGAAAAGGTAAATCCAACACTGATCAAAATGTTTTCATTTCATCTCCCACTGATTGTCATATGTCTCCTATATTCACTGCTCCTACTGAGTATCCTCCACCTACAGAGACCTCAATTTTCACAAACAC
This sequence comes from Lupinus angustifolius, assembly GCF_001865875.1. Lineage (NCBI taxonomy): Eukaryota > Viridiplantae > Streptophyta > Magnoliopsida > Fabales > Fabaceae > Lupinus > Lupinus angustifolius. The sequence continues at coordinate 7,243,648 of NC_032012.1, forward strand.
CTCTCATCCAGTTCCTACTAATAATGTCTTAGCACCTGTTTCAGTCTCATCTCAAAATTCTCAGTCTTCCTCCCTACCTTCTAGTCCTACTCTTCAACCTATTAGTTTTGATTCTATTTATGCCAATCATTTACCTCTGACTACTGGCTCTGTTCCAGTTACCTGTCATCCCATGTAGACAAGATCAAAATCAGGGAATCAAAACTATATATCCCAGAGTCCACCTTGTGCAATGTGAACTTGTGAGTGCTAAGGCTGCATTAGCCTTTCCTGTACGACAACAAGCAATGCAAGTAGAATATGATGTACTCATGAAATTGGGAACATGGTCTCTAATGACTCTACCACCTAATAAGAAAACTATTGTGTGCAAATGGGTTTTTAGAGTTAAAGAAAACCCTGATGGAACAGTCAACAAATACAAAGCTAGGTTGGTGGCAAAAGGATTTCATCAGAAACAAGGAGTGGATTACAATGAAACCCTTTTCTCCAGTAGTTAAGCCAGTCACAATTTGGGTTCTGCTTACTCTTGCTGTTTCTCATCAATGGATGATTGAGCAACTTGATATCAATAATGCCTTTCTAAATGGTATTCTTGATGAAGAAGTTTACATGACTCAACCATTGGGGTTTCAAAACAAGGATAAGTCTCTAGTTTGCAAGCTTCACAAGGCAATTTATGGACTAAAGCAAGCTCCAAGGCAATGGTTTGAAAGACTAAAAGGATCTTTACTCAAGTTTGGATTTAAAATCAGCAAGTGTGACAATTCTCTCTTCATTCACACATCTAAGACCTATAAACTATATGTTTTGGTATATGTTGATGACATAATTGTCACTAGGTCTTCTTTCTCACATGTTCAACAACTTATCAAGGATCTGAGTTCTACTTTTGCTCTCAAACAACTAGGTTCTCTTGATTACTTTCTTGGCATTGAAGTCAAACACAAAAAGAATGACTCCCTATTCCTATCTCAAACCAAGTACATCAAAGTCCTACTTGAAAGAGCTAATCTTTCTTCATCTAAGTCTCTTCCTACACCAATTGCTAGCAATTGCAAACTTACCAAACATGGATCAGATTTCTTTGAAGATCCCACTTTCTATAGGTCTATTGTTGGTGCTCTTCAATATGCAATTGTCATCAGACTAGATATCACCTACTGTGTGAACAAGGTATGTCAATTCCTAGACAAACCTTTAAATTCACACTGGACAACAATGAAAAGAATCATTAGGTATCTTCAAGGGACTCAGACCATGGGGTTAACTGTCAAACCTGCTGGAAATCTCTCTGCTCTATCAATTGTAGCTTTCTGTGATGCTGATTGGGCATCAAATATTGATGATAGAAAATCAATTTCTGATGTTTGCCTCGACTTGGGTCCTAATGTCATTACTTGGTGGTCAAAGAAACAACATATTATTTCAAGGTCAAGCACTAAAGCTGAATATAGAAACTTAGCCTTGACTTCTCAAGAAATCATGTGGGTTGAGTCTCTGCTCAAAGAACTACAAGTCTTTCATCAAACACCCACTATTTTCTGTGACAACTTAAGCACAGTAGCAATGTCTCACAATCCAGTTCTGCACAACCGCACCAAGCATATTGAATTGGATTTATATTTTGTCAGGTACAAAATACAAAACAAAACTCTAATTGTCAAGCACATTCCCTCAGAATTTTAGACTGCTGATATACTCAGAAAGCCACTACCTAATACTCAATATATTACTCTTAGAAATCAGCTACGAATTCAAGATTGCAACTCAACAGATTAATCAAAGCGTGCGTCATCATCTGAGGAGTCTTGGATTCAGGGGGACATATTAGAAGTGCATTAGTTAGTAGTGCACTAGTTACTGTGCTTACATCACTTAAGTGACCGAGTCAGTTAGACTTTAGTTAGATTTTGTTAGTAGGTTGTTAGAACCACATGCCTTGTATAATCTCTATATAAAGGACTCTGCTCCTTATTGTAAATTAGATTGAAATAATATGGTTACTCATTTTACTCTCATTAATCTCTCTCTCTCTCATATTCTAGATTGGTCTTCACCTTCTTTTCTTACAAATTTAAACTAATTATAATAATAATGTAAATATAGTTGGTTAATATATGAAATTATTTATATAACTTAATTTTAATAAAAAAATTATAATTAACATATAACTAATAGGTAAATAAAATAAAATAAAAAATTACATGAAATTAACTAGTATATGTGTTAAATATATCCCTAGCGAACCCAAAATTTGACAAGTAGCGTATTGCGGACTGCGTATCCGTACCCGTACCGAAGAGTACCGTATATCAAGTATTAGTATAAATAGAAGTTAGTATTATGTTTTTTGTGTCACAATATCATCACATCATCATTAATAATATCATCAATACAATTTATAATTTTAATTAGGAGTCTAGTATTAGTATAAATAGAAGTTAGTATTATGCCTTTTGATCATTCATTTTTCTTCTTCCATATCTAAATCGTATGATATCAACGATGTCTCTTGAGCTGCCTTAAATAAATAAAAGAGACCCCCTTACAGCCCTACCCCATCCAATCCCTCTGCATGTATACCAGTATACCATAGAGACCCCCATAAAAAACAGGCACAATAACAAAGTGATGTCAAATGAGTCTTACGTTTGCTTATAGCAACAAGTTCTTGACTAATATTTTTCATTTGGCATTTAGAGTTTCTGTTATTAGTATGGGTGTTTGATATTATATTTTTTCTTTTGTTTTTATCAAGAATTACTACATAGATGTTATTTCTCGACTGTTATCTTGAGACTGTTATAGATCTGTTTCTTTTACAACCATGTTCTATATATTTTTGTTTCATATACTTCGTCGTTTAGGAAATGAACTATATTATATTGCCTTTGTCTAGACTTTCAGTTCCATGATCCCCAAATGGTTGCGGAAGACCAAAGTTGGGAAAAAGTTAACCAAAGCGTTGGTGAATCATCTGGGACTAACATTAACAAAAGAAGATATCGAGAATGTTGTTGATTTGATGGAACCATATGGCCAGATTAGCAATGGGATAGAGCTTTTGAGCCCACCACTTGCTGTAAGAAACTATCATCTGCATAATACTTATTATGTTGACAAGCATAGCTTCTATTATATACTGCTACATATCACTCCTGGCATTGAGTTTCTTCTTCCACTTTTGAATTAGAATATAGTAGCAGTCTAGTTTTCTCTATTTTAGAAGCTTGAAATTTTATTTAGTTCTATTGCTGTAAAAATATAATTAGATGGAGTTTCTTTGTTGTTCAGTGGACGAGGGAAACCAAGTTTCCGCATGCTGTCTGGGCAGCTGGTCGTGGCGTTATTGCTCTTCTATTACCAAATTTTGATGTTGTTGATAATTTATGGCTTGAACCTCTATCCTGGCAGGTCAGTCATACTCATTCCAGGTCATTTTTATATAACTATAACTACACAATATTGCTCTGCTTCATAGCTGAACATGACATGCAACAGCATTCTATGATATATATATCTTGTGCTTCTTTTTAATGTTTACTGTTGTCTATCCTATAAGCAGGAGTTTTATTTGGTGTTTTGTTGTTATATAAAAGATATTGGTGTTGGGGTTAAATATTAATTCACTTAAACTTATGTATGTAAAATCAGCAGTTACAACTTACAAAACCTTGTAATATTGCTGTACTTCCTTAATGAACAATATATGCAATGGCTTTTGCCTTCACTTCTAAGTATCCATGTTCTCTTGTATTTATGTGTGTCTCATCTCAATGCCAGACTGTATTTGATACTTTGTGCATACTATAAGATGAACTGTGGGAGTTTTTGACAGAACTAAAATGGTTTCCTACTGAAGTTTTGTTCCAAGTTTTTAGCAATGAAAAAAATCACTGGATTTGTGCTTTTCTCTTTTGTTTTCTTCCGAAAAAGCATTAGGAATTGTTACAAATATTTCTACTTCAGATGCATTGAACCAAACAAGTGGTTAACAATGTTCAAATACTGGTACTTGTAATACACGTAATAGATTTTATAAATACACACAAAAGGAGCCTAACTGATCCTCAAGATAGTGCATGCATATATCTTCCTTCTATAGATTTCCTCAATTACACTTCTAGCAAAAATTTGTATTATAGGAACACATTGACCTTCAGTAAAACAAATGTTGTTATACTATTAATTATTAACAGAGAATATTTCTCATACCTTTAAAGATTCCAATAGATTACATTCTTTCATTATTCTCGGTTCTTTTATGCTTCTTTAGCATTGCTTATTTGTGTTTCTGTAAAATACAGTATCCCTGCCTCCCGCCTCATGTGTTTGCTTTCGCAGTCTAGCTTTCCATGTGTTCCTAGCTAGATGTGGCCAATCACTTTTTAAGTTTTAAATTTCAATTAAGATTGCAATAACCTGATTTTTGATTGACTCTATCTGAGGCCTATTGAGGAAATTATAACTGGCTTATCACATTCTCTTGGTAGCCCGTGTTCTCAAAACTAGCTTGGTAATCATGGTAATTACAGTTTTGTACTCTAGTCTGATAGAGGAAATCATAATTTATAACTGACTTATTATATTTACATGAATAATGATGTAGTCACAATCATTTTTATGTAGGGAATTGGATGTACAAAAATTACGAAAGCAAGAAATGAAGGTTCTGTTAATGGGAATATGGAATCAAGATCATATCTTGAAAAGAAAATTGTATTTTGTTTTGGATCATATGTTGCATCCCAAATGCTACTTCCTTTTGGAGAAGAAAATTTACTGTCTTCATCTGAGATACAACAAGCGCAAGAGGTTGATATCCTACTTAGGCGCAGCTAAAATATCTCATTGTTTTCCATCTTATAAGTTATAATTTCTTTGAAAACGAATATTGCTTATCAAAATATTGTTTTGAGCATACGAAATCTGATTTTGTTTATGTACAACAGATAGCTACACGAATGGTCATTCAGTATGGGTGGGGACCTGATGACAGTCCTGCAATTTATTACCGTAGCAGTGCGGTATACACCTTTCTTACATGCATTTCAACTGTTTTGAGTTTGATGAATTGATGGTTTTTTCTTCTTGTGTCTAGATTGCATGGCATTTAAGATTTAGATCAAATTATTATAACTATTGATCCTTGAACCATATCCCCTCTTCTGGTTTGGTGAGCAGTCTAGTTTTCATAATACTGGTGTTGACCATTCTTCTTTGATCAGTTGTAGTGGCTTGCTTGTTTGTCTTTTTCTTTAGTAGATTGGACCATTGGAGACTGGAGAGTACTGCTTTCTTATAAACACAACTCCTATTTATTTTGAAGTTATGATCAATGAATTGAAGGAAGATTTCTGTGGCAATTGCATAAGAAAGGCATAATGTTTATTGTGATTGGTTTTGTATTGTTAGTTTATTGTAAATCTTAGAGAATGTATGTGTTTATCATATTCATCTTAATAGTTCATGAGTACATTGTGAATATATATGGACAAGGAGGTATTGGCCTTGAGACCTATTGGGTCTTAAACTAACCAACATCTATACATGATATATTGTATAAATTCAATACATTTCTTATGGATTTTGCTGACACAGACTACAGCATTAAGCATGGGGGATGATCATGAGTATGAGATGGCAGCTAAAGTTGAAAAGGTAGCCATATGTTACTACAAATTTAACTACTTTTATGGAAATGCATCTAATGTAATCTTGTGAAATTTTTAGATGTTTGACTTGGCATATCTCAAAGCAAGAGAAATGCTACGGAAAAATCGATTGGTACTGGAAAAGATCGTAGAGGAATTACTGGAGTTTGAAATTTTGACGGGAAAGGTAAATGATTATTAGTGTCAGAGGTGATGTCTTTATAATTATTTTATACTTGTTATCCATTCTGACCCCTTAATATGGTGGTCTTAATTTACGAATTCAGGAAAAGTTATCAATCCAAAAGCCTAATTTCTTGATCTTACATTGTTTTTGGTGATATATTTTTTATGGGGCCTGCAAATATGATACAATACTTTAAGTTTGATTTTATGTATGGCAAATCCAATTTGTTTATATTTTGGTGGGATTATTAACCAACCCCAGTATTATAAGAGATATTCTTGTTGATCTCATTTGTATAGTTATTCTTTAAATTTCATTATATCTCTTGTTTGTAGAAGTTAATTTAGTATTCATGATGTTTACTTGAAATAATAAAGTAGCGATATATCTTACCAAATTCTCAATATGGTATTGAAGAGCCAATGCAGTGAGATCATTTGTTGTTTGTCAACTGAAGTATACATCCGCCTGCTGTTTCCTCCACATTTCCCTTTTGCAATCTGTTGTTTTATAGTAGTTATTATGAAAGTTACATGTCTGTTCATAATATTATCTACTTTCTTGCAGGATTTGGAAAGAATAGCTAAAGATAATGGCATAATCAGAGAGGGAGAACCGTTTTCTCTTTGTGAGGTTCAAGCCAGTGAGGTATGTAATTATTATCTCTAGATGTAAGTGGGGAGTGTTTGTGGCTAAATTAAGTTATTGCTGTATATGCTTACGAAATAAATTATATATCAAAAGCTCGGAAAAATTAATATTGGCTTCCTGTTACAAAAAGTGATATAAGGTAAAGGCATTAAGATAAAAACATGCACTTGGGAAGGATTGGCAGAATAATCTGAAGATCCAGAGTTTTCAGAATATTAAATAAATTTAACAACCATTTTCTCTTTCCACCACAAAAGTGAACAGTTTTGCACTTGTCATTCACTCAAATATTGCTCGGCCTGCAATATCTTCACTTACAGATCCACAATTTCTAGTTTTCTACTATCAACTTTAAACCCACTCATAACAATCCAGTCACCACTAACACCTGAAACACCCACAACCTCCATCTCTGCACCACTTCCTCTGTTGCCTCTGCCATTGCATGGTTGTTTTCTTGTTGGAATATGTCCTGTTCCAGGAGTGATGGATGGATATTTGGAGAGATAGAGAGAGAAAGAATTTAGCATTAAATTTCTTGTTTATATTTGTTTTAAAGTTCTTGAAAGGGACAATTGTGTATTTGAATTACTTGAGTAATTTGTATGCACTCAACCTTTTTTTATTTATAGTATAAGAATCCATATATGAAATAAAATCAGAAAGATAAATATATGATAATCATATAATTAATCCTAATTACATACATGATATGATAATCATATATTTAATCCTAAGAGAAAAGGATGTATACATGAAAATTGTAAGAGTTTTTGACACTGTCACTGTATCATCCACCATTCATTTTTAATCATGATTGACTTTTTAAAAAAAGTAATCCAAATGAAGGGTGAATGATATATTAATTGTGTATAAATATTTACAATGTCAGTGCATAGATATTACACTCTAATCCTAATCATATATAGAGTCTTCTAATTATCAACAAAATCTTTTATTTATCTTAATAATCTCAACAAAGTAACTTTAATTTACTAAAATACCCATGAAGTATAAAAATGTTTGTGAATACACACATGCTGGAGGCATATTGGTTGTAAAGAACGATGTTAGATGTAGAATTTGTATATTAAGTTCTAATCGCCCATTACATTTATGCATGTATCAGTCTCACTGTTTTTGCTTACTGTTATGCAGCCAACATCCAGCAAATTCCTTGAAAGTGGTAATGCATCAGGAAGTGCTCTACTAGCATCCTAGATCAATAGGGTACTCTTGCTTGTAGTATAGTTTGAGGTGAGAATCATGTCCATTTTAACATTTTTGTTTGGTCACTCGGTTCATTAGTACTTGGACATGGACCAGAATGAATAGTTCAGGATTCAACATGCTATACTATTATCATGGGTGTGTTTATTGGGATGAGAAGATATAACACTTATTTCCCAGCCTACATCTTGATGAGAGCAATGTAATATATCCTGTATATTCTAATGTTATATGACATTTTATTCCACAATGCAGCTTGATTAACATTTATTAGCTTTAATACACAAGCATATCTGAGGAACTATATGTTATTGCAGTTTCTTCTGTATTGTTTGAATTAGCTTGAACATATATGAAAGATTATATTCTGTCTGAAAACATGTATAAAAACAAAAAAAAAAATTAGATGATTCTCCAATTAAATTTTTTGGTATTCAGGAAATTTTATTCAATCCGAAATTGAGTTGCAGCTTAATCTTTGTAATGAAGTTTTTTTCATGTTACTTTGAAACAGAAAATAAGTAACCAATACTTGTCAAAATACATGTATTTTCTATTGGTTAATATTTTTACTAGGTAAACAAGGCATAAGACAGGAATTCACAATTCACAAGCAGAAATAATTAAAAAAATATCAAAATATTCAATCTATGAACTTGTTGCTACAGAAGGTTTACTATTGGGAGGTGGTATATACTGGCTTTTCTATGCTGCTGTCTTGATCTAGATTATAGCACACACTTTTTCTTCTTGGTTTAGCCACACCAAGCATTGTGATGACGTCTCTCATAGATGGTCTTTCCTTAGGAAGCTTTGCAGTACATAGAAGTGCGATTTGGAGTACTAGTAGCATCTCTTCTTCATCATGTTTGCACAAACCAGCTATGGTGGGGTCTTTATTTATGAAGCTTTGTAGTACATAGAAGTGCGATTTGGAGTACTAGTCACTCCTCTCTCAGGACTTAATTGGCATTTTCTATGTCTGTTGGCTGTTGCTGACCTCCATAGTTTCTTCACTGCTACTGTTATACGAGGTCTATTGATTTCGGCTTTGTAAACAATACCAGTGACACCCATGTCAGTGACATTTGATTCCTTTATGCAATTTAGAATGTCACTACTAGTCAAATTCATCCTTTGGAATGCTACTAGCCTACAGGGCCAATCTTCATTTGTCTGTTTGAATCAATCATGGATGCAATTGTTATACAAGTACAATCTCTTGTATATCCATCTGCCACCAAAACATGCTGCACCAAGAGATAAAATCACTGAAATGACAGACAAAACCAATAATAATGTGTCTGATGTGTGAGCTCCTATGTAGGTGGCTTGTCACAGTAAAACTCTGAGAACATAGAGGGAGAATTCCCCCACAAAGACCAGCATTGCCAATAAGATGATTAGGACTCACGGTCATCAGGATCCCACTTGATGGTATTGGGCTCTCAAGTTCGTTATACGACAGGTTCCGCATTTACAAAGCTGGGGAGCTGCCAGTTTTTTGGTATGCTACCAGTAAGTGAGTTGTTGGACAGATCCATAATGGATAAGGTGGGCATGTTTGTGATTGATTTTGGGATTTCACCTACCAATTGGTTGTTTCAAAGGTGAAGGTTGACTAATTTTTACAAGAAGCAATACTTTCTGGGATTTTGCTAGAGATATGGGTGTTTGAAAGATCCAGCACTGAGAGCTATGGACAGTCCTGGAACAAATAAGACAGACTCGAAAGTGATTCGATGCAGTCTGAAACTCGACCATTAAGGTTCATGTTAGAGAGGTCAAGACTCTCTACCAAACCTTTAGAGTTGCACAAAACTCTTGTCTAGTTACAATGTGGTGAACCTCCTTGTGTCACATTGCTTGGTTGTTGCCAATCCTTCAGTTAGTACAATGGATCAATGATGCTGGATTTGTTTGAGAGTAGAGTTGACAATTCACCATCTGCTGCAGCTTGAGCTCCCTCAGCAAAAATAAGAGAGACCAATGGAAGAGTATAAGTGCAGCAGATTGATCTGCATTTTGGTCATTATTCTCTTTTGTGTTAGTTCATTAATTTTGTTGCATTTTCATTGCAAAGAACAAAGCATGAAGGGAAAGGGAGGGGAGGGAAGCTTTAGGAAGTTCTGAGGTCAAATTAATTTATAGTAAGTTGATTACTGATAGATAACTTATGAACAAAAGGACAATTAGTTTATTGGATATTCATGGGTACTTAGAAATCTGCTAGACATCATAACATGCACAGAATGTGTCTAATTTATAAGGTCAACCCATGTGACTAATTTATATAGTCCTAACTCCTAATGCTCACTTTTTTTGCTTTTTTGAATTTAGGCAAGTTACACTTAAGAACTTCACATATTCTGTGATTTTGAAGCACTAATAGCACCACCTTAGAGGGGGAAATTGGTAAAATAATCCCTCCATGTGGTATTCTTTGCTTATTTAATAAGTTACCTCACGACAGAGTGTTTAATTAGTTTTAGCACACCAATGATGAATCTTTGAAGCAGTTAGTGTTAGGGTAGGTTTTAAGATTCAATCATGAATGAATATTTGTGTTCATATCATCTTACACTTCATGGTTTTAACGACATTTATGAAAGTATAACATGAAGCTAAATTGTATTAATGTGTTACACATTCTTGTTTTTCCAATCAAAGGTTAATAATTGGACCTATGATAAACAATGAAAAGGGAAGGGCTTCAAGCAACTTGAAATGGGAAGCTCGTGTTAGGAGGAGGAAGACAAAGATCTGTTATCCCCAAACATATTACAAAATCTATCATAACTCAATCACAATATGCCACATCAGTTAAATGAAATTAAACATTTATAATTTTATCTATTTTTTTATTCATTGTGATTGGTATAAACAAGCTTAGGAACAACAGATTCTCCTTCTGAAGAGGAATGGTAGTTGATTCCTCATTATCGGAATTGAATTCACCAAAAAAAGAAGAAGTTGCTCTATGTTTTCAACTATGAGGATGAAGGCTTAGTTGCTCTACATCTATCATTTCCTTATTTCACAATATGAATTTATGGAGGTGAACTCGAAATTTGGCACCTCGTCTAAAAGGATAAACACATTTCTTAATTATTGGTTTAGCTCAGAATATCACTTCTAAATTTTGGTACCTCGAAGTGTGTTCATATAGTACCCTTTGCTTTCAGCTTGTGATATGTAAACTTTGCCTTTAAAAGGAATGTTGAGATTTCAATGTTGTATTCTTGACATTAGTTGCTTTCTTTTTATAGTAAAAACAAAAACTACTTTATCTACAAAATGATTAGCTATGCAAAAAATTTCTTACCATGAACTTACGCTTAATGCATTGAACATTATAAGGTAATCAATATGCATAAACATAGATACCATTAATGTGATCTAAGCATAAACATTATAAAAAATATAGATATGATTAATTATGAGATTTCATTATTATAACCTCATTTTGTAGTATTATTAATTCAAGAGATCATATAGATATATTATAATAGTTACCATATAATTATTGAATTATCACATAGACACATGGTGATGAAATATCTTTTGTAGTATAAAAAACATAAATCTGTTAATTAAGCATATAGAAAATATATTTTTGTTCAACAAAGATAATATTCTCTACGATATCATGTCTGATTTATACTACACAAATTTTATCTTTTATTGATCATAAAAAACTTATAGATAGAATAATATTCAACATATAATGAATTTTATACTAAAAATTTCACTACTATATATTATATATTAAGCAAATTAAACTTATAATTTTTGTCCCTGGTATGAATTAGGTTTTCTATTTGATCACTTAATTTATTAATTCTTGTGCCAAATTAGTCTTTTAAGTTGAAAATTCTTATCACCGTTAGTCTTCAATGTTAATGTTTCCTTTACCCCATTATATATTCCATTCAACTCATTAAAGTAAGATTCTAGGCTTCTAGCTTAAGATAATAGAGAGAGGGCATATAAGAGAGAAAATGATATCTCCTTATAAATTAAAGGAATATGCATCAATATCAAAGAATTAAGTATTAACAATCACACCAAACCAATTAAAATATAGGGTAATATTTATATTAAAAATTTATATAACATTATTCACCTATCATTTATACAATATTTTTTTAATTACATATATTTTCTCTCTCATTGGAATAAGGGATAAAATAAAAAATTTGTCTAAAAATTATATAATATATTTTAAAAGTACAAATTATAATGTTAGATAGGGGTCTCTTAAAAAACAGTAAAAACTAAAGTTGATCTAAAATTTTACATGACGAAATCTGGTTCAGGAAAAAAATAAAGTTCCGAATTTTTTTTATTCATGGATAATTTCATCCTTGAAAATTTTATTCCCATAAAAATTTCAAGGATACTTTCAGATTAACTGTATCAAATTTCATCAATTTAGGTGTTCACTTAAAAAAAATCAGAAATAGATAGAAAAGGCAAAATAGAAGAAAACAAAGTTACACTTAAGACGACGTCGCAGAGGATGAGATAGAAGGGTCTGGTTCCACTTTAGAAATGAGAGACAACAGAGAAAACTAATTTTTTTTGAGAATCTCTTCAACCCTTTGAACTTGCACCAAAGTTATCCAAAAAAGTGATTTTCTCGAGAAAAAGCACAAAATTTTCTCGAGAAAAAACTTCACCTTTCTGAATCAAGAGTTACAATGAAGTCATTTACTCCATTTTTATGTCTTTTAGTTTTCTCACTTTCTATTCAATTCGAATCTTCTTTGGGATCTAAGAGAACCGACGTGGCTTATGTGACTCTACTTTACGGTGATGAATTTTTGTTGGGCGTTCGAGTTCTTGGGAAATCGATTCGAGACACTGGATCCAACAAGGACATGGTGGTTTTGGTCTCAGATGGTGTTTCTGATTTTGCCAATAACCTTCTCCAGGTACACTCTTCTCTTTGTTTCTGAATTGTGTTCATGTTATTAATTTCCAACGAGGAGTGAAATTTGATGCTCAGGTTATTCAGATTGAAACTGTATATTGAAAGTTTGACATTGAATTTCTATACTTTATGATTAATCCCTAGGTTTGCAAGTATGAGTAGTATAATTCGGATGCACTGTCATTATTGTTTTACTTTATTGTATTATAAGATATAAGATGATATTGAATAATTGGTTGATAGGGTAAGCTTTTAGAGTAATAGTGCATTACTATTAAATCCATAATATTGTTGTTTATATTTTAACTGTTTTTATTTGGTGGGTAAGGTTGATGTATGTATTATTGATTTTGTGTGTAGGCGGATGGGTGGATAGTTGAGAAGATTAGTTTATTGGAAAATCCTAATCAAGTGCGTCCGAAGAGATTTTGGGGTGTGTATACAAAGCTGAAAATATTTAACATGACTGACTACAAGAAAGGTAAAATATTTATGTTTTTGTGATGTTTGTGTTTGGTTATAGAATTTATGGAGGGCACTCTAAACTTTGCATGTAGGTGATCATTGTCTTTTGAATGGATTTATTTATCGGCTATCTTGAATATATATATTTGTAGTTGTTTATCTTGATGCCGACACTATTGTGGTTAAGAATGTTGAAGAGCTTTTCAAATGTGGAAAATTCTGTGCTAATTTAAAGCATTCTGAGAGGTTGAATTCGGGAGTCATGGTGTTGGAGCCTTCTGAAGCTCTTTTTAATGACATGATGAGCAAAGTAAAGACTCTTCCATCTTACACTGGAGGTATAATCATTTTTGTATACTAATACTAAATTCTATTATTTTAATTGTTTAAATTTCCTTGTTTGAAGCATGTTGTATCAGATGTTGATTTGCATTTCTTAGGTCTGAACAATTGTCTTTGTTCATGTTCCCCCTTTTGCAGGAGATCAGGGATTTCTCAATTCGTATTATGCTGGATTTCCCAATGCACATGTTTTTGAGCCAAATATGACCCCAGAGATGTTGAATGCTAGACCAGTTCCTGAAATGGAGCGACTTTCCACCCTCTATAATGCAGATGTTGGTCTTTACATGCTAGCTAACAAGGTACTGGAATATAGGTAACAAGTGGATGGTTTTTTTTCCTTTTAAGTAACTTGGGACAATAATTCATGAGAAATACATCTCCTTATTTGAGTTTTTCATTCAGATGGATGCTTGTTAAATCCATTTGCCTTTTTTGATTAAAGTTAACTTGTCTGGAAGAGTCCTACATACTTGTATATTGATGTTGAATTAATGTTCCAATACTCGTGATGTGATTAACAAATACTATCTTTTCCAAGGCTATTTCGCCTATCTTTGCATAATGGCTGTATTTGTCAATTTATTCTCAGGATAACTTCTCTTAGAATTTTCCTTTTCTCAAAAACTTGCACGATAGAGGGTTTAGCAAGTTAGAGTCTCTTCTGATTGTATTTGATCCTGTTCATCTTCCTTCGGACCCCAATCCAATAAGTTGGCCTGTAACCCCCTAAGGGGCAAGAGTGTTCACTTGTAAACCTTATCTTCTAGTTCTGGACTCACTCCCCTAATAGAGATAGATTTTGTTTTGGATAAACCCATAGAAGTCCAAAGTTCCCTCAATGGTCAAAGCGTTATTGCCTGACTGTTGGCTTAATAGAACTTAAGAATAATAGGACCTAACTCTACCCCAGAAGCTAGGTTATCGAGGGAGGGTTGTCAGAGACTTTTATCACCGGTTCTTTGCTCATATACTCAAGCAACATGGAACTTTAAAATTTAACACTCCCCTTCACAACCAAGATTGGACATATGAAGCATGATGTTTACAAGATTGGACATCTATGGATGGCCTAATAAAATGATAGACTGATACCATTTTAGAACATTTAGGCCTAACCTACCCAAAACCTAGCTCATAAGGGAATGGTTGCCTCGGTCATTATAAATAGTTCCTTGCTCATATACTCAACCAGCTTGGGATTTAAACACTTAACATACTCCTTCATGCCCGAGTTTGGACATATGAAGCAGGAAATTTGCTAGACTGGACATCTTCCGGTGGCTTAATGGCATGATAAACTGACACTATTTCTTAATAATTAGGCCTAACTCCACGCTAATAGCTAGCTCATAGGGTTATAAATGTTTTTTTGCTTATCATATACTCAACAAACGTGCGACAGATTTTAACACTTAACAACATTAACATGAACATAAGATTTTTGATTTGTTTTGAGATGGATTTTCTCTGGTTGGTTTAGGAGCTCATGATAGAAATTATAACAAGTGCTGAAGCAGCTGCTCAGTAGTTATGGCTTTGCAGTGGTCTATATTAAAATAATGAGGAGTTATACAGTCATTGAATAATGGCAACATTGCAATTAGAACGTTGGATCAGCACTTGTTAATCTCACCATATATATATAGGTCAAGGTGATGCTGTGGTAAAGCCTCAGATTCTGCCACCAGCTTAACTTGTTCATTGTGCTTTACATCCTGCTAGAAGCTGGGTCTGGGACATGTGTGGTCTGTAGTTCTTGCTGTTTTTTAGAGTCGTGGGAGGTTTATGAATATGATTTGATTAAGATTTGAGCAGCATAGGTTCTTGTAAGTAATCAGCTGCCTAAGTGTTGCAACCATGCCATGTGGTTTAGCATCAATCAAAGTTAAGTTTGAAATATTAAGTAGCATATTTCATACACACAATCATACCAAATATATGCATTTAAGTGTCTGAGTGTTCCTTTATATTGCATCTATCTGTTCAATTATCTAATCATTCATGCTAATTTATCCAGTGGATGGTAGATGAGAAGGAACTCCGTGTGATTCATTATACACTTGGTCCTCTTAAGCCTTGGGACTGGTGGACATCTTGGCTTGTGAAGCCCGTTGATGTCTGGCAGGTATTTTTGCAACTTAATATCCTATTTTATCAACATCTCATTTTTTTTGGTTTTCCCCTAATTTGTTTAAAAAAAACCATATTGCTTAAGTAATCATGTTGACAAGTTGAAGGTTATGACAAGAGTGTGCTATATTATTTGTTCTTATCTTGATGCTGAGCAGAATGTAAGGGAACAGCTTGAAGAATCACTTCCGGGAACAGGAGGGGGGCAAAATCCTAATGATGATTTTCTTCTGAAGTTTCTTTTACTGCTACCATTTTGTGCTATACTCTTCTGCTGCTATCGTTCATTTCTAAAGGTCAGCTCATGGATTAATATTATTCTCCCAGCATTAGGAATTCACGTAAGTCTCATAATATTGTATTTTCTGCAGAATCAAGGGTACTTTGGTTCCTTTTGTAGAAGCTCACTATGTGATCATATAAGACACCTTTATTATAGGATTAAATCAGGTGGACCACTTGCCTATGCCAGCATTTCTACTTCAACAATCAATTCCTCTCATCAGGTCAGTTTTGGGATTTGGATCCTCTCACGGAGGCCCTAGCATGACCAATTCATTTGACGAAACAGATGGTCACTGTTGCCTGTGAAGAATTGACAGATTCCTGAGCTCAACATTGTGCACGTAATGGTCCCACGTGAGAGGATCTGACAGCAGTGGTTGGATATTCATACTGTTTATGCTTATGTTTTTCTAACTCACTAAAATTTTCTTTATGGTGTTAAGCAGCTCTCAAATGGTGCTCAATACAAGGTTCCCACTTATTTGGGTGGCATTTCTGTCTCTGTCTGTTTAATGGTAGCCCTGGTGTCTCTTGGACTTGCTCTCTTAATAGTGCCTCGGCAAGTTACTCCATGGACTGGTTTGTTTTTGACGTACGAGTGGACCTTCACAATCTTCTTCATATTATTTGGAGGTTATCTCCATTTGATTTCTGAGTGGGGAAAGATCATGGCACATCGAGCAGCTTCGTCCTTAGCTCATCCTGGATCCTCTGATGATGATTCAGGAAAACGTATGTTCTCCTAGACTAAAGCTTATTTGGCGGTTTCATCTTTCATTTATTTGTTTCCTCAGTATGCTTATTTTGTTCTTTTATTGTCATGGATAATTTTATGTCATTTGTATTTTGACAGGCCACCAGCGCCCAATGTCATCTTGTGATGCTGCCACATGGTTCTATGGATTAGGGATGGCTTTCTTGGCCGTTGCTGCTCCATCTTTGCCTTATCTTTTTGGTGCTACTGCTTTGTTTCTACGGTAATTTTATTACAGTTTGTTAGTAAGTAATATATGTATTATTGCACCATGCAGTCGTCATCATGATTGCTCTAATATTCTAGCTATACACTTTCAATTAATTTAGGTGAAAGTTCACTTTCCATCTTTGTGGTTTGAAAAACAGCTCTTTGTTCCTGATGTGTTTTTGTTGTCATTGACTTTCAGTCAATTATTAAATGTTGAAATTCAGATTTAAAAATCCAACAATCTCAGGTTAGCTTATGTTATTTCTTGAGTGGTAGCTTACAATCATGTGCACCGTGCACCTGAGGTAGGCTCTTGGAGTGTGGTTCACCCTTTTTAAGAAAGGGGAGGAGAAACCATTAACTGTAAGGTCATTTGACCATTTAATTAGTCATTCTTTGCTTATTTTGACTCCCGTCTTTCTTAATTCTGGCTTCAATTGCTCTGTTTGCTGTTGTTTTCTTGCAATTTTTTAAGGGAGAGGAAGGAAAGAAGAAAGTAATTACCAAATAGATGATTTATCACCAGATAAAGCAACATATTTTTCTCAAGACAGTTTTTCGTTGTCTGTCTTCTATTGTAGCTTGGTGCTTTTCTGTTTCTTATATACATCGCATAGAATACCAGCACTAGTCTGCATGAAATTCAACAGAAATTTAATAGAACCTACTAATAATCTTCCCTTATTTCTGTCATATCATTTTAAGTAGTTTTTTCATTAAAAGATAGCATCGTTCCCAAATCTTCGTCTTCTGGTTTGCGCTTACATTTTTTTTTTTATGCCTAACAGGTTAGGTTTGATGGTTGTTGGGGGCATAATATTAGCATCTTTCATGACATATGCCTCCGAACATCTTGCTATTAGATCATTTCTGAGAGGCCTTGAAGAGTGGGATATTGCAAAGAGTAGGAGCTTATGTTTCTTATGTTGATTGAATTCTTGGATGTGGTATGGTGTAACCCATGGTATTGTATTTTCTTTTGTTCAATTACAACATACATCCTTGATCCTTAACATAAATTGTGTTATGCGACCCTTATCTTTCACCCGGGCATAGGATTGACTATGCAAAGATTCACAACAGAGCATCACACTAGGTGGAAGAAAAGTGCTGGAGAAACTATTGGTATCTAGTTTATGATAAAATCCAAAAAGTACATTTGATTTATGTAGCTTATCTCAGATGTTAGCCTGGTTATTTTATAGTTGTATTCAACCATTCTAGTTGCAACTATAATTTAAAATTTTGTCCATCAAGCATATTGTATTTTTTTGGGGTTTCTATTGTAAAGTTATGATTATGGCCTTGGTCCATTCAAATTAAAACATCTTATTCATGTTGTTTTTCTTCTTTTTTTGCCAGCCATGTTGTTCTTGCTTAAGATTTTGATATTTACGTTCATGCTTCAACCATCATAAGTTTTAATGGTTCTCTTCAAACAGTTAGATCTTTAAGATTGATAATTTATGAAAGCTTAATGTATTGATTTGCTTTTGATTTTGTTTTAGGCATGGGTAGTAGACTTTATCTTCAAAATGAATTGAGTCTTCAATGCTCTGAGATTGTTATCAGTGGTTTCCTTTTCTAGTAAAGAGTAAAACTACCTTTTTCTATAAAAAAATAGTTCTTGATACTGCAAACTTTTTTTGACTAGAAAGTAGAAGCATTTACTTAATAAATATGAATATTGAATAATAAATGATATATTCATTGGAACAAATATTTGATCCTTTACAAATCAATTAAGAATTAGAGCATTTAAAGATTTAGACTTTAATAGCAAGTTCTATATGCTTTTTCAGGAAAAATATAAATATCTTCTCTAGATATGTTTCCACCACTTTGTGCAATCTAATTCATGAAAAAACAAGTGAATAATAGCTGCTACTTCATGTTAGAGGATAATGAAAATATAGTTATGTAATAATTCTTCTACAAATTATTTGTAATACAAACTAATCTTTTAAATTGTGCTTCGTAATAGCGTTATAGTTTTATTTGTTTACACCACTTAAATGGTAACATATATCTCTTTTTATTTCCTTATTACATGTTATTTTTTATTCTGACATATAAAGAAAGTAGAGTAGCACAGCACAGCCAGTGCCATGAGAACTGAGAAGACAAAAGAGCCTTAATGTCATGACCTCAACCTTCCACCTTCGTCCACCGGTCACGTACCCATTGTCATGTCGACGCTACCTTTTAAATTAGTATTTATCACCAACTTGTATTACAATGACAATCACTATAACCAACGAATAATATACACATGGGCTAAAAATAATGTAAGGTTTTAAAACTTTAAATAGATCCCGAAAATTCATTATCATATGATACTCTAAAATAAATAGATTTTTTCCTTAAAATATCACAGTAGCATAAGGGGAGGCAAGTGATATTATTAACTTGATTAGAAGAGAATAGATTTATATTGTAAAAAATCCTAATAGTTAAAGATACAATATATTTACAACATTTCAACTTAAAATGTAATTTAAAAAGAGAGAGAAATGAAAATTGAAATCACTTCTTGTAATTGAGTGAGATTCCATAACATAAAGAACAATGTAAATTTAGTTGTTCTTCTTCCTTTGTAGCTGTGACTTTCATTCCGCTCAACGAGCATAAATTAGTTGTATACAATATAATGTGAAGGATGGTTGAGTGAAATGATAATTAGAATTCGAATTTTGTTGTGAGTTGTGACGTGAAATGTTATAGATGAGAAAAGTTATTTCTTAGGATAAAGAAAATTCTCAACTACTTAATTTGATTCTTTAAACAAATTCAAAATCTCAATTTGGGATAATGATGTGCATAATCCGCATATCTAAGTAGAATGTTTATCCGGCAAACTAATAATTTTGAATCTCCATAATTAAAGAAACAATTAATCCCATAGTACGGGTGAACATCTGCTATCCCATAAAAGTGTATCACTTAATGTGTCATTGTTTGTAATTGATCAGAAAAATAATTCATTATTAAAATTTTAATTTAAATATATTTTTCAACCAATCACAAGCTAACACATGGAGTGATACACTTTGAGTAACAACATATGACTCCCATAATTAAAATATGTTAATCAAATCAATCACTATTACAAAAAAAAATATCAAAGATATTAGTTTTTCTTCTTCTTTTGAAGCTATAAATAGGGTTTAACTCTAAATAGCCTTCATCACTTCCCTGCCACAACACTACTGTGCCACCACATCACCGCGTCCGACACAGTAATTATATAAAAGGTTGATTCCTATATCTATACTATTAATAAATGCAAAACAATAAATAATCACCACCATGACATAATTTTATATTCAAATTCATTTTTTTGTATTATTAATAACTACTTTAAACTTCCAAAATTACTTTCATTGCTTCATTTTTTATATTAATATATCATTAATCTTCCACAAATTCTCTTATTTCTATATTCTCTTTTTCTCAACCCAAGTAAAACAAACATAAAAAAACATGTATAATGCTTCGCATAGAATGAGTAATTTGCATAAGTTTTATGTATATTATATCAACTATTATATGTTATATTCTAAATTTTCACTCTCCATTGAATTTATATATTGCATTTTATACCAGAAAAAAATGTGAGTGACCGACACGAAGTGCCGGTCAACACACTAGTGATAATAATGTTTTTTTTTTGGTATTTTATTATTTGGTATTGTTGCTATGCCCTTGCAATATCAAAAATTGTTGTTAGGCTCTACTATGTTGTCATTACAATTCTTTTAGTAATTTTTGATATACTAATAATAATCATCACAATTGCTTCATTAATTAGTTTGTTATGTGCACAATAGCATGATATATCACAATTATGGCCCGACAATAATTTTCATAGAAGGTATTGGAGAGTAATGTGAGAAGGGATGATCCAAAATTCAAGCCCCAACTATGATTTTAGTATTTTCATGATAGAAATAACAATAAGGGTGAAAACACAAATCAATCTTAATTATAATTATAATGAGTTGTCACATTGATTATCTTTTAAATATTGTATTATATATATCTTCAAGGAAGTTTTTGTCACACCTCTAAGTGAATACATGATTAAGAATTTTTCAGTTTTTTTCTTCTTAGTATTCATCTTTTGATATCTGACTTTATACTCTGTACGTGTTCCACAAGAAACACAATAGTGTCTTTGTGCAAAATATCGGCAATGAGTCTAGTTACGTGGGTCTTGCTTTGGATGGTTGATAAGCATTAGAATTGATGGAGTACTACAAATGTTGAATCCATTTACCAATGCTAGCTATGATCTTCCACCACTGTCAACCATTCCAAGCATAGTTGATTATCATCCTGAATTGAAAGATCAAGAATATACTGTTATGTTTTATTATTTTGATGGCTCAACATATACTACTCTTCTAAACAAAAGTGTTGTCCAAAAGAGGCAGCTTTCTACTCCATGTATGCTTAAAATCATGCTCAAAGATGCAATATTTCATGAAGGAAAAGTTTAGGCTTTAAATTTGGATGCTGAACTTTATGTATTTGATGTGACAACATCAATTAAAGGTATTACTAAAGTGGTGCCAAAGTCTGATTGATTTTTGCATTATCGCTAATGACGTAAACATAAAGTAACTCGTTCGCAACGTTGAAGTGATTTGTTAAACGTATCATGATTTTTGAATTGCCATGAAGTCAATGACATTGATTACCCGGAAGTTTGTATAATACTGAGAAAATTGAAGTATATAAATTAGACAAAGCTCCAAAAGAATGGAGAAGAGTATTGAGTCTTGGAGACTATGTTTTAGTGGTTGGATTCAACTCTTCTGTTTGCATATTGCCCTTTTCTGATGGTAAAGGAAATTGGGTAAGAAATTGCATATATTTCTCCGATGATCAAATTGTATCTCAATATAATGAAATTGTAGGTGGTCACGATGGTAGTATTTTCAATCTTGAAAATGGAAAAGTCCATAAACTATTCACAAACTTAGAACTCCTTCACCCTCCACCAATTTGGTTATTTTCTCAAAATTCCATTTGTTAGATGTTTTTGTTAGTACAATTATCACTTTTAAAATTGTGATTAATATCTTATTTGATCGAAGCTTATTATAATTTTATTTGATTATGTTTTATTTAGATTGATTTGATTGTATTTTATTTAGATTGATTTGATTTGATTAGAGTCATTAAATAATATTTGTTTTATGATCAGACTTGTTATTATTTTATTCTCTATCAACCACCAGCTTAATGATAGTTCAAGAAGATAAGTTTTTCACGCATAGTCACATGGAATTTCTAGCCTTGTCCACTTGATCACTTCAACATCTCCTTGAAAGTTTTGAGATCTGTGGTCCAATGGAAAATATATGAGATTAACAATACACTAATGAAATAAGACTACTTGAACAATGATCAATTAATAAGATAAAATAAAAGAGTAAGCAAAACATAAAAGTGGGTACAAATAAATTGTGTAATTAACTTGAGTTTAATTGAACAAATTACCTAACCATTGGATAAAAGTGGGTACATAATAGGATAACATATCAATCAAACTTCAAAGCAACCAGATTACAAAGCATTAGATGCATAACAAACAGTTCTTGCATTTCGAATATGCTTTTTTAGGCACACTCGTCTAAATTAACTTTTCATCATTACTACTTCATCCGGTGCATGAGTTTTAATTGTAAAGAAGATTTTAATAATTACTACTTTATCCAATGCATGGATTTTAATTGCAAAGAAGATTATTAAGTAGTAGTTGATATTAATTATAATTGGCTGAAATTTTATCATAACAGTAAGTGTGAAACAACAATTTGTTTAGCTGATAAGTCCGTTATATCCTATCATCCTAATCTGATTTCATAATCCCAAATAATAAACCGCACTGTCTACTTTACTGCTTCTTCATAGCTCTAGATCTCACGGGCCTCCCAAGTTTGACTACATTACCAAGAAGAATTAGTACAACCGGAACAATAGTTTCGATGTAGTACACGCTTCCAAATGAGGCTATGGTTTCATGCATGCTTAATACATATTCATACTCAATCAGAGAAACAATGGAAAGATAGTAAGAAAATTCTCTATTTGCACGGGTATGTGTGAGCATACAAATTGAATTGTGTGTTAATGTTTTTGGGTTTATGTATATGCATGAGAGTGAGAGAGAGTACAAACCATGCCAACACTAGAGTAACTCAGAACCAAAACCGTATAAGCAAAATTTATTAACACCAATGCATTCTTAATTGTTGGAGGCACATCTTGCTTCCATTTGTATATGACTGCTTGAAAATAAATACAGAAAGACAAATTAACTAAATGAAGAAAGAACAACAAATTAGCATAATCCAATTTATTACCTCTAGAACCAACACTCATTAATGTCGACTGAACAAAATATTAATATTACTAATAACATTACTAATATCTTACCTACTGCATCAAACACTATATCAAACGTTTGTGGAAGTTCTTCAAAATTCACCTTTGTATAGTCAATTGCCAAGTCTGCTCCCAACTTTCTTAACAAGTCTTTCTTGGCAGCAGTAGTAGTAGCTGCTACCTTAGAGGCACTAAAAACATGCTTGACTATCTACCTCATCAAGCAGATACATAAAACATTATATTGCTTGCATGCAACAAACTTTATGTAATATGGATCCAAGAATCAACGTGATTTACATAAACCAAAACTATAAATATCGATTAAAGTAATGGTTGAGTGAAAAATCTCAACCATGGTTTTAAATTATGGGTCTAGTCATAATTATGGTTAAGTTGTTTCTTGCCATATATGAATCAAAACTATATGATTGCATTCATATTTTGTTTTGTACTATCAAGGTATCCCCTTAGATTATGGGTTAGAAATTAATCCCTTCGGGTTCGGGTCTGCCCGAGGAATCGAACTCTTGATCTTTTGGTCATCCTGAGGATCTTGTAAACTCTTACGCCACTAGACCAACAAATTGTTAGTATTGTAGTAGTAATTGTAGTTACAAACCATAATTCAGAATTTTGAGCTAATTATTTCTTCTAGAGTAGTAATTATTTAATTGGTATCATATGACACCACAATTGTGATGAAAGATATGAAACCTAAATTGCAAGGCTTCCAACTCCTCCAGGACCTCCAAGAATAAGGATGGATTTTCCAGCAGAAGGCTCAATTTTTTCAAGTCCTTGATAAGCAGTAATGAGAGCTAAATGAAGGCTAACAACTTTAACAAAGCTCAAATTAGAGGGTTTGTGACTGAACAATTTCTCTTCAGCAACAATATACTTTGCCAATGACCCAATAGTCTTTGAATGATTGATAGCATTCTCATTAATATCACCATAAACTTCATCACCAACCTTCAATTTCTTAATTTCACTTCCCACTCTCACTACTACACCAACCACATCATACCCTGGAATAGTTTCCAACATCACGTACAAAATAAACAATGTAAAATCAAAATTAGAAACATAAAATAAACTTAGTCAAACACAACATATACTAAGATCGAAAGATAAATTAAGAGTAGGCAACCTCTATAAACCATGAAACCTTATGACCTTGAAGCTGTCTCATAGTGCTGATAAGATCGAAAGTTTGTACATGTTTCTTCAGGTCTTCAACACGTTGACAAGTCACCTTGAAGAATAAACGACATGACTCACATGAGAGTGAACAGTTAAATAACATACATCATAAGAGTATATCGATTATCATGTTTACTTTTATAGAAGCCACATACTATGAACATTATTAACAAGGATAGATATCATTCTCTCTACTGAAAAGCGGATGCTTCCAATTTTTTGACTAGTTGTTGGTCCCAAACCACTTCAAGTGCCAAACATGCATTGATGTGAAAGTTGGCATAATGAAGAGGAGGGATTTTACAGCATGCATCAAAGTAGAGCTTTCAAACAAAAAGGTATACCATGTTAGATATATTCTCAAATTTTAAAATGTTGAAAGAGAACAAAATCAATGCTTAGTCAACAATAAAAACCAAACTTAAAATCTCAACATTGAGAGCCATTTTCCATGCCTGCAACAATATATATGTGCCACCAAGAAATTTCAAAAAATCCTCCTACAAACATATTAGTTATAAGTGCAATAGTGTCATCACAAATAATATAAAATTAATGCATTAGTACAAATAATAAGCAACATTAGTTGTCTCTGTGGGTATACTAAAATTGAGAATGTGAAACATAATCTTAATAGAGAGAGATACATGAAGGAAAAAAACTGCAATGTCAAATTATAATTAGGTGTAGAATGTTAAAATGTTAACTAACCTGAACAATGAGATCCTTCGGAAGGTTTATGTACACAATTATGTCATGAAACTTAAAATATCTCAATTAACACCATCTTTTCAAAGTGAAATAATATTCCATTAATTACACATCAAAAACTAAAAACTCAATCTAACTTCTAGTATAGAAATGAAGGATCTAAAGTGATAGAGTGACTGAATTGTGAAATACATAGTTAGTTACTTACTTCTTCAGTGAAAACAAAGATCTTGTTGGCTTTCTCCTCGACTTCTTGGCGGATAAACCAAACCATTTGCTGGATTTGCTTTGACACATCTGAATAAGTTCTTTTTCAGAATCGGGGAAGATTCAAAACGCTTTTACACCACACCTGAATCTCTATAAACTACTTTCTAGTCACAAGTGATTCAATGAAAACCCAAACTAAGAGCAAACAAGCTTAAACTGAAGGAAATCTCAAAAAAATTGGACAAATCAAAAAGTTAGGGTTTGGAAATGGAATGTGACAGAGCAACAACATCGTTACCGGAATCGAAAAGCTAGGGTTTTGTAGAAGAGAGAGTGAAGGCTGAACGGAGAGAGAAAACGATAATGACGGAAAGTTTTGAGGGAGGAGAAAATGAAATTGACATTCGCTGGTTATCTTTGTTGCCTCATTCTGCCATAAGCCCAACTTGAGTAGCATCTTTGGACTTGACTTTAATTTAGCATCAATAGTAAGTGTGGCAAAATTACTGTGCCAATATGTTGTTTTTCTGGTAGTGTTAGGTGTTGTGCTTTAATATTGATTATGGATTTTATTCTTAGCAACAAAAAATGTTAAATATCCTTGTTGGTGCACATTACTTTCTTCACACATGGAGACTAATTCATTCATTAAGCAAAATGAAGGAGATAATTAGTAGGAAATATAACTTCAACCCCTTAAAAAGGTGCCCTTTACTTGCTGAAGATTACAATTTAAAAATAATATTTTATAATTTGATAATTTTATTGATCGTAACATATTATTAGATATTTTTCTTAAATATATCCCATAACTTTATATGCTAACCAAACTATTTTTAAAAATACCCAACTATCATATTTTTATAGTAGCATTATGAGAAAGAAGCTTATTAGAAAAATAGAATAAGAAAGGATAGAAAGTGATAAGTATTTGAGATAAATTTAATCTTAAATATATTATCATATGTTATTGATGGTAGTTGATAGAGAATAAAATATTAATTAGTCTAATCATAAAACAAATATTATTTAATGATTCTAATCAAATCAAATCAATCTAAATAAAATAGAATCAAATCAATCTAAATATAATATAATCAATTCAAATTATAATAAGCTTCAATCAAATAAAATATTAATCACAATTTTAAAAGTGCTAATTATACTAACAAAAACATCTACAAATGGAATTTTGTGAAAATAAACAAATTGGTGGAGGGTGAAGGAGCTCTAAGTTTGGGAATACTTTGTGGACTTTCCCATTTTCAAGATTGAAAATACCAACATCATGACCACCTACAATTTCATTATATAGAGAATCAATTTGATGATCAGAGAAATATATGCAATTTCTTACCCAATTTCCTTTACCATCAGAAAAGGGCAACATGCAAAGAGAGGAATTGAATCCAACCACTATAACATAATCTCCAAGACTCAATATTTTTCTCCATTTTTTTGCAGTTTTGTCTAGTTTATATACTTCAAATTTCTCAGTATTGTAGCAAACTTCTGGGTAATCAATACCATTGATTTCATGGCAATTCAAAAATCGTAATACCATTAACAAATCACCTTCAACATTGCGAACGAGGTACTTTAAGTTTATGTTATTAGCGATACTGCAAAGATCATTAGACTTTGGCACCACTTTAATAAAACCTCCAATTGATGTTGTCACATCAAATACATAAAGTTCGGCATCCAAAATTAAAGCATAAACTTTTCCTTTATCAAATATTGCATCTTCAAGCATGATTTTATGCATTCCTGGAATGGAAAAATCTGTCCATTTAGTATCTTCAAGTCACTATTTGATAATATTTTTCCAAGTGCAATAAGATAATTTGTAAGGTGAGTAAATCTCTTTTGGAGTATTTTCGCTTCAAGCTTCATACGGAACATTCGTATTCCTGGGAGAGAGTATTGAGACTCGACCTTTTGACTTCCTTAGTTCCTTTGTGTGTAGTTCTAGAGTATCCCACGTTTCTTTAGCAGATTTGCAGTTTGATACTCTAAAGAATTCATCAATGTCAAGTGTTGAAGTGATGATGTTCTTTGCTTTGAGATTGTATTGCACCTTCTTTTTGTCTTTATCATTCCATGATGATTTTGGCTTTACTTCCCTTACACCATTAACAATGGTGAAAGGTTCATAAGGTTTTTCCTCATTCGTATTCCAAATATCCAGATCTTGAGGTTCTATAAAGATTCTCAATCTGATTTTCTAGAAGTCATAGCATTCTCCAATAAAACTTGAAGGGGGATTGATGTTGGAACCTTCTCCCATAAATGATCTTGAGACCATCTTAGATACATGATCAGATTTGAGAATAATTTACTCAAAATAAGTTCTGGTGCCAATTGTAAGATTGAGATGACAACTAAGAGGGAGATGAATTAGTTGTCTTATATCTATGATAGATTTTTCTGCAAATTTCAGAGTTAGCAGTAGCAGAAAAGTTATGCAGAAAAATATCAAGTAAATTTATGGAGATAATGGAGAAGATAGTACTCATAAAATTTTATACTGGTTTACTTTCTTGTCCACTGAAAGTTACATCCAATACTCTTGCATCATAAGATATTTCTTCAATAGATATTAAGAGTAGTAATTACAAATTCGGACCCTGAGACTTCCTTGTATCTTAATCACTCTCTAATATCTATGTCACTCTTTGGAAAACAACATTTCAAGTGACTTGATCCTAGTTCTTATCACACCCTTGTGATATAAAGTATTTCAGCAAATTGAATGAAGAAAATATTAACAATGAAAATGATTGTCTTTACAAGATTTGAACACTATGATCTCTTGCAATCCCGTAATTCTTTATACTCATAATTATAATGCTCAAAAAGTTTGAAAATATTTTAAATCACACTTAAAGAAATTTCAGAAAACTTAATCTGAAAGTTAAGAACAAGTTGCAGAAAGTGCAGAAAAAGTATTTTAGGAAAATTCAGATTGTGTATGTGAGTTGTGTGTTTGAATTATGAGTTTCAATGCCTTTAAACAGGCTTTCCAATCAGCCATAACACCTCTATGAAAAGTTAGGAGTCGATTGGAATGAAACAATTACATTTGAGATGAAAGTTGTTCAGTTTTAATCTGAAAATTTGGTATAACAACTCTCAGTAATCAATTACAACAACGACGTAATCGATTACCCAAACATTCTATCCAACTAAGTAATCGATCACCCAAACATTCTATCCAACTAAGTAATCGATTACCATATTATGTAATCGGTTACTCTCATATAATGTAACCATGTAATTCGTTACTCAAATGGAGTAATCGATTACATTGTTCAGTTTTTGTTGGGTAACTCGTTTCTCACTTATGTAACCTATTACTTGGCCATTAATTTTATTTAGTTTCCTATTGTCTTATAATTATAGAGGGGGAAAATATGGGATGATACTGCAAAATTTTTATATACTGTCACTTAGGGGTGAGTAGGAAATGACATTACCCACTCACCCAATAGGCATTGATCTTGATTGAACCGGAATAAGATTGGGATTTGTTGGGTGTAAGGTCAGGTTCGAGTTTAAAAATTAAACTCAGTTAATACTTAGGACTGGGTAGGGACTAAACATGATCCGTCCCGACCCGTTCCTTGGTCACTCACTTATCATGTTTGTATGTGTCTCTATTCAAATGTGTACATACTAATGACATTTTTTTGGTCGAAAGTACCATTGATTCTCTAATTTTTTCATCATATATATACAATTAACAATATATATACATATATTGTTTTATATGTCAAATACATATTGATAATAATAAATAATATTGAGAAGACTTTATTTAAAATGTATATGCATTATATTTAATCGGTTCTAGGGTTTGGTTCGTGTTTAAAGGTTGACCCAATTGATATATTAAATGGGTATACATTATATTTTCCAATACTTTTCATAATTATGATAAATCCAATAGAGTCATAATTTAAAAGACCTTAATAAATATAAGTTTTAGTATTTAATTAGTTTCATTATCATTTTGAGGATCCGCGGGCCTAACTTATATACGTGTGATGTATATCTTTTAGTTACAATAGTTGGTTGGTTCTAGTTTGGCCCAATACAACAACCAATTCACTGCATTAAATGACAGAATTTTTCAGGTTTATTTGAGAGAAATTATTATCTATATACTTTTGGTAAATTTAAAGATCCCTAAGAATTTCTTGAAACTCTTCATCCTACTTTGGGGTGGGGATGGTGTTCAAAATAGACAAATTTCTATAGAACATATAGGACAAATTTCTATAGAACATATATGACAAATTTTATGCTAGCTGATCCATTGACTAAGGGTTTGGTACCTAAAGTCTTTCATGAGTATATTTCTCATATGAGTATTGCTCCTTAGAATATCTTAGTTTAGTGGGAGTCTATATGTTTTAAGATTTACTTTGGATGTCATATATAAGGGTGGAAACAGGCCAGGTCAGGTCAGGCTTTGCCTTAAACAGGCCCAGCCTATATAGTATGTAGGAGCCTGGGCTTGGCCTGTTAGCTTGTTTAAAAAAAATTTCAAAGCCTAGGTCTGGCCTGTTTAAAAGCCTAGCCTGGCCTGTTAGCCTGTTTAAAAGTCTGTTATCATCTTGAAATAGGTCATCATATCTACATTTAGATAGGTTAATATTCCTACTTTTAATTAGACTCTTCTAACCCTAACAATTAAATTATATTTTTTATATTAATATTACATATGTATAATAATATTACTTATATTAAAATTGTATAATATGAACATATTACATAATATAATTAAATAGGCCGGCCTGTTAGGCTTAATAGGCCTTTTGGATGGCCTACAGCCTGGCCTATTTAACTAAATAGGCTTTTCAAAAAGCCTGTGCCTGGCCTGTTTACGAAGAAAGCCTGGCCTGGCCTGGCCTGTTATAGGCCAGGTAATAGGCCCCTGGTAGGCGACCTGGCCTGTTTCCACCCTTACGTGCATATCACTTTCTTCACAGATGGAGACTCATTCATTTAATAAGAAAAACGAATGAGGTAATTAGTAGGAAACACAACTCTCATCCTTAAAAATGCCCTTTACTTGCTGAAATTAAAAATATTTTATAATTTGGTTATTTTATTGAGTGTAACATATTATTAGAGTCTACCAATAAGACGTTGGTATAATATGTAAGATCATACTATATATTTAAGGTCGATAATTTGATTTTTGAAAACGATCTTGTTGGGAAAGACAACTGCAAACCCCGAAAGGATTAATATCTTTAACCAAAAAAGTGAGTGAATATATTAAGTAGTGCAAAAAATACTATTATATTCTCCAAAAAAAAATATCAACCAAACTATTTTTAAAAATACTCAACTATCATATTCTGATAGTAGCATTATGAGAAAGAAGCTTATTAGAGATATAGAAATGAGAAGGATAGAAAGGGATAAGTGTTTAAGAGAAATTTAAAGTGAAATATGTTATTAGTGGTTGTCGATAGAGAATAAAATAATAACTACTCTAACCATAAAATAAATAACTACTTAATAACTTTAATCAAATAAAATCAATCTAAATAACATACAATCAAATCAAATTATAATAAGCTTAAATCAAATAACATGTTAATCACAATTTAAAAGTGCTAATTGTACAAATTTGTGAAAATAATCAAATTGGTGGAGGGTGAAGGAGTTCTAAGTTTAGAAATATTTTGTGGACTTATCCGTTTTTAAGATTAAAAATATCAACATCATGACCACTGACAATTTCGTTATATTGAGATCTAACACGATCATGAGAGAAATATATGCAATTTCTTACCCAATTTCCTTCACCATCAGAAAAGTGCAACACGCAAAGAGAGGAATTGAATCCAATCACTAAAACATAATCTCAAGACTCAACATTCTTCTCCATTTTTTGTAGTTTTACTAATTTATATACTTCAATTTTCTCAGGATTGTAGCAAACTTCTAGGTAATCAATGTAAGTATCAGAGTGCAACTAAGGGGGGTGAATTAGTTGTCTTAAAATAATGGTCGCTTTTTCTGCAAAATCAAAGTTAAAGTGCAACGGAACAAAATGCAGAAAATAATAGGAAATAAAATGAAAGAGATAAGGAGAAGAGAGTACACAAGGAGTTTTATACTGGTTCACCTTCTTGTCCACCGAAGGCTACGTCCAGTACTCTTGCCACACAAGAGATTTTGCACTAAGAATTATGAGTTGCAATTACTCCACTAAGAATTATGAGTTGTAATTACAATATCTCACCCCGAGATCTCTAGTTACCTTACACACTTGGAAAACACCTTTCCAAGTGAATTTATTCCTCTTTCTTTTCACACCCCGTGAAAAAAAGAATTCTTTACAAGAATGAAGAATATTCAACTATGGCAGATTGTCTTTACAAGTATGAAACTTATGTAACTTGCAATCCAAAATCTGAATACATATAGAAGTATATAATGCTCTTTGCAAAAATCTTTGAAACACTTGAAGCAACTTTGCAAAATTAACTTGAAAGTTTAAGAAAAGTTGCAAAAAGTTCAAAGATAAATTCTATGAAAAAGTGTGAGAGCTTTTCAGAGTTGAGAGAAAATTGTATGAAAGTTGTGTGTTTTATTTGTGTGAGAGTTTAGAGCCTTTATATAGAGTTTACAAACACCCTTTGAAGGTTTTTGAAAGTGTATGAGTTATTTGGAGTTAAGAGATTTCGTTTGGAGTGAAAATCTTTCACTTTGAAATCTAAAAAACACTTCCAACAGCTCTCAGTAATGGGTTACTCATTTGAGTAATCGGTTACACAAACTTTTTGTCCACTTGAAATTTGAATTTTACATTGAGTAATCAGTTACCCACTTTGAGTAATCGGTTACTCAAACTTTCTGTCCAACAGATGCTTAAAAATTATTTTGAGTAATCGGTTACTCAGCTTTCAAAAACCAGTTTTTCATTTGGATAACTCTTTTCTCACACATATAACCTGTTACTAAATGAGGTAACCTGTTACACACTATTTTTGAAAAATGTTTTAAGTCTTGTAAAAGTGTCTCACATTTTCTAAAAAATAGTTTGAGCAATTATACTTGTATATACTTAAGAGTTTAGGATATAAGTACTTACAAAGACTTAATCTAATGTCTTGAAGTTTTATCTTCATAAGTCATCTTCCTTTTCTTCTTTTTGGTGATGTTGGTGTCTTCATCAAAACCGTGTCAAAGTCAGGAGCAAGATCTTCTTCACAATCAATACCATTAACTTCGTGACAATTCAAAAATCGTGATACTATTCATAAATATTTGATCATTCATAGATCAATTAACTATAAGAGTATTTAAATAACACGTTATATATGGTTTCTAAGGAAAAATATATAAATATCTTCCTAGATATGTTTCCACCACTTTGTGCAAGCTAATTCATAAAAAAACAAATGAACAATCTATCCAGGTGCTGAAGTTGGAGGAGTATATGAAAAAAGTCTACTATTATAATACTTGGGGGCTACTTTCGACCAGGTTAAATGCTCTAGGCTTGAACTTCTTAGTAATATGTAGTGCTCCTCAGTGTTATAAAACTAAATTCCAACTAGTTGGTCTCACCCTAAATTCAATAGTGAATAAGTCATCTAATTAATTAATCTAAGCTTTTTATCTAATCAATTTTATATCAAAATTGGGTTACGTAATTAGTTTATGCCTAAAACTAAAGACTCGGATGGTCGGACTGGTTGGATTGGTCGAGCCAATCAAAATTTAAAAAGAAAACAACAATTGATGTCATTTTTAGATTAAAAATTCAAATATTTTTAACTTATATGTTATTATATTTGATATTTGTTATCTTACATTGTAACAAAATCTTCGTTGTTTAATTAAATTATAAATTTATTATACATTTTTGTTATAATTAAAGCATAGTTTATATCTTATTTGATGTTGTTTTCGACTTGTTTGTGTCATTTTATAGTTATAGAATTTTATTTATTAGTTGTTTAATTAGGTAAAATAATATTTTTAAATTTTGAGCATACAATTATTAAAAATTATTATGTAATATTATTATTTTTTTAAATTTTTTAATGTAAATCGAGTTAACTAATCCAACTATTAACTCACTGATTGGACTAATGACTCATTAATCTAGTATGCTGGTTGAGTTATTAACCGATCCAAATTTAATAACACTAATGCTAATTCATTTCACACGATCAATGGAAATATAGTTAGGTAATAATTTTTCTAAAAGTCATTTTATAATGCAAACTTAATAATTTAAATTGTACTACCCAACTCATATAACATTATAGTTTTAGAAATTCAGGATCACATTACAACCATAATTACACTTATATCAATAGTTTTCATAATTATGATAAATACAACATGATCATAATTTAAAATACCATAATAAAATTAAGTTTTAATTAGTTTCATTAACTATTTGAGGATTCGCGTGCCTAACTTACATATATATTCTTCATTTGCTTCATAAATATTCTTCATTTTCTTCTTTATGTGATGTTGATGTCTTCATCAAAGTCATGACAAGGTGAGGAGCAAGATCTTCTTCACAAATTTGCCAAGTGGGTATAAATTGATCATTAATTTTATTTAGTTTCCTATTGTCTTATAATTTTAGAGGAAAAAATATGGGATGATATTGCAAAAGTTTAATATTGAGAAGACTTTATTTAAAATGTATATGCATTATATTTTATCGGTTCTAGGGTTTGGTTTGTGTTTAAAGGTTGACCCAATTGACATTTAAAATGGGTATACATTATATTTTCCAATACTTTTCATAATTATGATAAATCCAGTAGAGTCATAATCTAAAAGACCTTAATAAATATAAGTTTTAGTATTTAATTAGTTTCATTATCATTTTGAGGATCCGCGGGCCTAACTTATATACGTGTGATGTATATCTTTTAGTTACAATAGTTGGTTGGTTCTAGTTTGGCCCAATACAACAACCAATTCACTACATAAAATTACAGAATTTTTCAGGTTTATTTGAGAGAAATTATTATCTATATACTTTTGGTAAATTTAAAGACCCCTAAGAATTTCTTGAAACTCTTCATCCTACTTTTTCAGAAAACAATCTTTGGTTACTTCGGTGGTGTATTTTATTATTGATTCTAGATTTTGTTCTTGGCAACAAAAAAAATGTTAAATATCCTTATTGGTACGTGCATATCACGTTCTTCACAGATGGAGACTCATTCATTTAATAAGAAAAACGAATGAGGTAATTAGTAGGAAACATAACTCTCATCCCTAAAAAGGCCCTTTACTTGCTGAAATTAAAAATATTTTATAATTCGGTTATTTTATTGAGTGTAACATATTATTATAGTATACCAATAAGACGTTGATATAATGGTGTAAGATCATACTGTATATTTAAGGTCAATAATTTGATTTTTGAAAACGATCTTGTTGAGAGGGACAACTACGAACTTCGAAAGGATTAGTATCTTTAACCAAAAAAGTGAGTGAATACATTTAGTAGTACAAAAAATACTATATATTCTTCAAAAAAATATCAACCAAACTATTTTAAAAAATACTCAACTATCATATTCTGATAGTAGCATTATGAGAAAAAGCTTATTGCAGATATAGAAATGAGAAGGATAGGAAGGGATAAGCGTTTAAGAGAAATTTAAAGTGAAATATGTTATTACTGGTTGTCGATAAAGAATAAAATAATAACTACTCTAACCATAAAATAAATAACTACTTAATAACTTTAATCAAATCAATCTAAATAACATACGATCAAATCAAATTATAATAAGCTTAAATCAAATAACATGTTAATCACAATTTAAAAGTGCTAATTGTACAACTAACAAAAAATCTAACAAATGGAATTTTGTGAAAATAACCAAATTGGTGGAGGGTGAAGGAGTTTTAAGTTTAGAAATATTTTGTGGGCTTGTCCATTTTTAAGATTAAAAATACCAACATCATGACCACCAGCAATTTCGTTATATTGAGATCTAACACGGTCATGAGAGAAATATATGCAATTTCTTACCCAATTTCCTTTACTATCAGAAAAGTGCAACATGCAAAGAGAGGAATTGAATCCAAGCACTAAAACATAATCTCAAGACTCGATATTCTTTTCCATTTTTTGTAGTTTTACTAATTTATATACTTCAAATTTCTCAGTATCGTAGCAAACTTGTAATCAATATCATTGACTTCGTGACAATTCAAAAATCGTGATACCATTCATAAATATTTGATCATTCATAGATCAATTAACTATAAGAGTATTTAAATAACACGTTCTATATGGAAGATTGAAAATGCCAACATCATGACCACCTACAATTTCATTAAATTGAGAATCAATTTGATGATCAGAGAAATATATGCAATTTCTTACCCAATTTCCTTTACCATCAGAAAAGGGCAACGTGCAAAGAGAGGAATTGAATCCAACCACTATAACATAATCTCCAAGACTCGATATGTTTCTCCATTTGTTTGCAGTTTTGTCTAGTTTATATACTTCAAATTTCTCAGTATTGTAGCAAACTTCTGGATAGTCAATACCATTGACTTCATGGCAATTAAAAAATCGTAATACCATTAGCAAATCACTTTCAACATTGCGAACGAGGTACTTTGAGTGTATGTTAGTAGTGATATCGCAAAGATCCTTAGACTTTGGCACCACTTTAGTAATACCTCCAATTGATGTTGTCACATCAAATACATAAAGTTCAGCATCCAAATTTAAAGCATAAACTTTTCCTGCATCAAATATTGCATCTTTAAGCATGATTTTATGCATTCCTGGAATGGAAAAATCTGTCCATTTAGTATCACCAAACTTACACCAAGCCAATCGATTGAATTCACCATATATACCGAAAGCCAACATGTTCTCACAAGGAGAGGAAGATGTAACAATTTTTTTAAGCCGCAACTTTTGGACAGCACTTCTGTTGAGAAGAGTATTATATGTTGAGCCATCATAATTATAAAAGAAAACAGTATACTCTTGATCTTTGAATTCAGGATGATAATCAACTATGCTTGGAATGGTTGACAGTGGTGGAAGATCATAGCTAGCATTGGTAAATGGATTCAACATTTGTATTACTCCATCAATTCTAATGCTTATCAACCATCCAAAGCAAGACCCACGTAACAAGATATTATTTTGCATCTCAGGCATTCTCAAGTAGAAATCCTTTTCTTCTTTTATATCGTAAGTCTCATGATTGAAGGGTAACACTAGCAGTGGACCTCTAATATGATCCGGAGTCTTTGGGAGCTTCATGTTCCATGATTTACATGTGGCACTAAATCTAACATAATCTTTAGGTGATTGAAGGTGCTTTCCAATCTCATATAATAAATCTGAAGGAAGCCATATCCACTTATCAAACTGCACAATTTCTTGAGTCATGTTGCAGCTATCGTGCACAAGAACACAACTATTTTTCTGGTGGAACATGTACATGTAATATATAAGCATAAAGTGAGATATCAAAATATTAATAAGAAGAACAAACAAACAAAAAAGAAATCCTTAATCATACATTCACTTATACGTATGAGAAAAACTAAACTACCTTGAAGACATATATAACACAATAATTAACAGACAACCATGATTATAGATATAATTTACGTTGATTTATGCTTTCATCCACATTGTTGAGACATCAAGATTATAAAACGTAGTAGTATTTGTGACAACTATCACTGTATCAGTAATGGTGATGTATTATGCTAGTAAGAGCACCACAAACTAATTAACGAAGGAATTGTGATAATTATTATTATATCATACATTATTACTGAAGGAATTATAATGATGACATAGTAGAGCCTCATAACATTCTTTATATACATAGCAAGCACGCAGCAATAATAACAAATAACCCAAAAAAATATTTTTGTCATATAGAAATCTGAACATATTATAGAATTACCGTAGTGACGTGAGACGTGGTGGCGCAACCGTATTGTGGTGGCAAACTGACGACGGCTAATGAGAAGGTGGGTTGGAGGTGGGTGCTTTGAATGAGATGATTATGGGATTAGATTTCATCTGCTTTTTATAGTTACGTTGTAATCTAATTTATATAGATAATCCTTATTTATAGCTTAAGAATAAAGCAATTTCTTTGATTTGATTAACCTCATATAATTATGGGATTTGATTCTTTCTGCCTATAATTATGGTAATCCAAAATATTCAAAATTATTAGTTTACACTTTGCAGGTGATCTATTTTGGGAAGTTTTGGATTTTGGAACTTCATTCGATCACAAAAAGTGATTTCGATTTTTAATTCTCTCAAAAGTAAGTATACTTTATCCCATGTTCTCATCTATTTTTTTTTAAATTATATTTTAAGTTGAAATATTGTAAATATGTTCTATCTTTAACTATTTGGATTTTGAAAACATAAATTTATTATCTCCTAATCATGTCAATAATTATTACTTGCTTCCGCCTTATGTTACTGTGATATTTTAAGAAAAATTTATTCGAGAGAATATGGAATTTAGTGAATGAATTATATGATTGAATGAATTATATGATTGAATGAATGATTATATAATATCACAATGGATATAAAGGAAGGAAAAACTAACCACCTAGCCAAACTAACAAAAACTCAAATATTTTAACATTTTTCATTAATTTTAAATTTATTATTATCTTTCCTCTATATTTTTAATTGTTATACTCAATACAAATTTAAAGACTTCTGCTTTTATTCTCGATTGTCAATTATCTCTATATTTTAAATTTTAGTAATTAGTTATCTCCTTGCCATGTCAATTATTAACAAACAAGGATACCAAAATTAAAGAGAAATACTTATGTACTTATATAGGTATTAAAACAATAGGCACACATGTATGCTTTTGTGAACACATGTTAGCATAACAAAAGCCATGCTGAAATTTCTTTATTAAATAAAAAGAAATTGATTTGAAAACAACATAAATAAGATATAAACAATTACTTGAAAGGATTAAATTTATATTTAATCATATGCTATTGCTTTAAATATTTTATCACATGAAACATAGTCACCAAATCAAAACCCAACTAACTAAATTGTAAGTTAAAAAAAGCAAACATAAATGTAGCACCAACAATGTAAGTTTTTATATTATCATTTTATTCTTCATCATTTATTTTAATCATTATTAACTCAGAAATAAAAGTGTTACAAATAAATAGTCGATGATTACTCACAATATATGAAATTGTACACAATATATAAATATTACATTATTAAAAAATTAAAAGATTTTTTTGACATCTACTATAAAAACATATATTAACAATGTATTAGTTTAGTGGTATAAGACCCCACTAATCTTTATGATGATCAAAAGTTTAAAAGTTTAATTTTTCAGAGTATACTTGTTGGGAGAAGCATCCACACACTAACAAAGATTAATTTCTTATACAAAATGTAAAAAATATTCTCGGTAGTACTTAAAAATGAACATGTTTCCCGTTGTTAGATATGTCAACACTCAATACCATGAGTCTCGAATTGTATGGATAGTCATAATGCTACAGAACGTGAAAATTTGAGGGATTGATGTAGCATTAATTGTTAATCACTTTTTGGTTGGAACCAAATTTTACTTTCAAGTTAAATATTTTAATTTGATATCGACTTATTAATTTCTTAATTTTTTCATCTGTTGAATAACAAATAATAAACGTGGGAAGCAAAATAGTTACGGCTAATATATGCTTCAGAGGTTAATTTTCATATACGAAAGAAATAAACAAATGAAAGTTTTTAATTTTGTCTAAAGCTATATATTCGAAAATCATTTTTAAAATATTAAGTCAAACATGTCCAATGACCATCTAACAAGTTACTATTACTTCTGGTGACAATCGTGTTCAATGATAATTGTGTCGAATAATAATAGTGCTTGTGACAATTAAGGATAGAGATCATTTGTCTCAATTCCTGTTCCATTTTCCTGTACCAGAGTAATGAAAAAGTGACACTTCGTTAAAAAGAAAAATTTTAAAAACATAAAATAACATATTTACATTACTTGGAGAAATCTTATTGGTTAGGGACATGACGACATACTCATTTTGGGACAGCTTATCCTATTTGACAATTAAACTCACTGATATGTGAGCATAAGGTCAAGTGCTGAAAAACATTATTGTTTGACAGAATATTGAATTTAGTGAATGAATTATATGATTGAATGAATTATATGATTGAATGAATGATTATATAATATCACAATGGATATAAAGGAAGGAAAAACTAACCACCTAGCCAAACTAACAAAAACTCAAATATTTTAACATGTCCAAAACTTTTAATTGTCTCGTTTTAATCAACATAATACATAATGTTTACTCGTCTAATATTTGATCTTAATTCAAATAACTGTTATACTTTCACCACATTAACACTTTTCATTAATTTTAAATTTATTATTATCTTTCCTCTATATTTTTAATTGTTATACTCAATACAAATTTAAAGACTTCTGCTTTTATTCTCGATTGTCAATTATCTCTATATTTTAAATTTTAGTAATTAGTTATCTCCTTGCCATGTCAATTATTAACAAACAAGGATACCAAAATTAAAGAGAAATACTTATGTACTTATATAGGTATTAAAACAATAGGCACACATGTCACGTGTATGCTTTTGTGAACACATGTTAGCATCATGATACTCATTGCATTACATGCTAATTCTATAGGGATACATTTTGAAGACCGTTGGATCAACTATATAAACTTGTAAGATTGTTTATAAAAAGAAGAATATTTTTTATAGTGAAAAAGTTACAAGGGTTAGTATGACTATATATTGTCAAGAGCAACCACAATAGTCATTAATATCTTCATTCTTATTTGGGTCCAAGTATTATTCTATAAAAACAACATAATTTTTTCCTCATAATAACTGTGAATACTCACTTTTGTCCGGTCCAATGTTTAACATTTAAAATGAACTCCAGTGTATATTTATTAGAATTATTTTGTGAAGAATTTTGGCATTTAAGTTTAATTATCAAATCATCACACTATTCATGTACATATATTTATAGGTTTGTTTTTATTTATTTTTGCAATAAGAATTAGTATTTTTATAAATACCCATAAATTAATTTTTATTTTAATTATATATATATATATATATAAATATTTAAATCCGAAAATAAAAAAAATAATGAAATAACAATTTTGAAGTGAGGGTGCTCCCTGAAATTTCTCAGCCACTATGTGAGTGGGAGTTGGTTACCCAGTTTTAAGGAAAGAGAGTTATGTTTCTATCCCTTTTTTAAGGAGGTTAATAAAAAGAAAAGGACACCAAAAACAAAAGAGGGGAGAGGATCAGAGAAAAATATTGGTAAAGGAAGAAAAAGAGAGAACATTTAGCAAAGAAAATATAGAGGAAGGCACACTGAACGAAAAAAGTAGAGGTAAAGCATAAAAGTACACTGGAAAAGAAGAATAGTGCAGTAGCTTCCATAAAAGGTTAGTATTTTTTTTGTCAATTCATATATTGTCTTTGCGTTTATTGTATAATATTTGTATATACTTTTATGATCATTTACATCTAAAACATTAAAGGTCCTCTTTTGTTTATAAGCAGTGATAATTTGCTGGAGTTTATAGAAGTTATAACAATTCCCATATAACATCTTCATGTCACATCTTTATTTGTTGTAATGCTATTAATTTATATACTGTATCAGTAGAAATTCATAAACATTATGTTATCTCTCATGAACAAACAGAAAACAACACATAAATTGAATCAATTAACATCATTTTAACATTAATACAGAATCACCTTCATTCCAATAATTAAAACATACGTAATATAGGACCATCATCCAGCAAATTAATTCAATAATAGTGGTCATCACTTTAACTTAAAAAAACTAAAACCCCCAGTCTATTATCCATCGCGTTCTATTTCGGTAAATTGTGAACCAAAAGAAAAGAAGAAGGCATCAACCTGCTCCGGCATTTTTTGACCGCCACGAGGTCGTCATTTGGGTCCTGAAATTACGTCGATAGAACAACCAAAAAAGAAGAAAAAGAGGAGGTGGCGGTTCAAGGTTTCATCCTCCTCGCCTTACCGCCAGAACCACGAATGGCACCTCTGCTATCGCCAAATCGTGTCCAGGAGCGGGTCACCTTCTTATAACCGCTGGACGGTGCTCCGGCACCCACCGCTACCTCTGGATGGCCACCGTAGAAGGAGGAAGAGAGTCCAATAGCTCTATTGCTTCGATCCGTCACTGGCGTCACCACTACAAGCATTCTTAGCCGCAACTGAGAGTGGAACTTCTTTAGGGATTTCATTTTTTTTCCATTTCTTTGTCTCTGTTAAAAGATGGAAGTGTTTCTTATTTTTTATTTTTGACTTACTGTCTTTTATTCTTTTATTGTCCTTGCTTTCTAATTTTTTATCAACTAATTGGTGGCCCATGTATAAGCCCGTAGCCTTTCATCCTTAGTAATAATTAGGATAGCAAAATCCTCATTCTTTTAGTATAGGACGTGTTCAACTTTAGTTTATTTATAAATTAATTACCATAGTTTTATATAATAACTCAATGAAATGATACTCTTTTAAATTATTATTATTATTCCTTTCTTCCTCTAAAAAGTAGTAATAGTTATACAAAAATATTTTAATTGGGATATAATGGCAAGGTTACAACTCGTATTGTGTCTTTCTCTTTACTTCGAGTCGAGAACTGGTCGCGGTCACTTATACTGCGTCTGCTATCTATCGAAGTGGGAAGAAGGTAAGCAATCAATGTTGACTCTTCGTCTATTAATTCCACTCTAATTAAATTCAAACAAATTTCTAAGCTTTACTTTATAAAAATAATAACAAGTTTTAATTGTTTTAGGATTCAATAGCGAGGTTACAACTCGTATTACATCTTTCTCTTCGCTTCGAGTCGAGAACCAGTCGCGGTCACTTGTACTGCGTCTGCTATCTATCGAAGTGGGAAGAGGGTAAGCAATCAATGTTGACTCTTTGTGACTTTGTCTATTAATTTCACTTCAATTAAATTCAAACCAATTTCTAAATCTTTTACTCAAACCAAATTAAATTTTTT